>NC_069502.1:68402436-68542436 GCF_027579735.1 Bombina bombina
TATCCCATTTTCTCAGAACCTTTAGAAACTATATCCATTAGACTTATGAACATAGAAGCGTCTTGGAATGGCAGTGAAATTTTCGGTTCCAAACAAGACTTTTTTTTATGGAATATTGTCTATCTGAGAGAAAGGACTTTACATCAATTTTGTGGAACTTTTGGTGGGTAATTGGTAGTTAAAACATATTCAATGAACTTGGCTTCATATAACAAACTCTTCAACATGGACAACATCTTGGTGGTTCAATATATCAACTGCCTGGCAATAATCAGATCCAAGCCACTATCAGACATCACTATCTTTATCTACTTCTGTTTAGACAAAAGTATCTAGATAGCAGCAGGGTCTCTCTCAGAAACGTCCAACAATTTATCAGAGTGATTCTTTTGCCACATCTCAAATTGCAGTTAATTCAAAATAAATCCCTTGATTTTCGCTCAAATTTACCATCTATGTGGCTAATTTGTCATGTTTTGCCTAACGCTTAACTTATTTAGAAATAAGCCATAATACTGAGCCCCAGAGTGTCTGCATGATTTATCAAAATGTGTGTAATATTAACCCTTTAAGTCAAGTGGACGTAGGTACTATGTCACACACTACCTCATCAACGGTGCTTAAAGGGATATTAAACCCAAATTATTTATTTCATGATTCAGATAGAGCATGCAATTTTAAGCAACTTTCTAATTTACTCCTTTAATCAAATTTTATTCGTTCTCTTTGTTTGAAAAAGTAGGAATGTAAACTTAAGAGCTGGCCCATTTTTGGTTCAGAACCCTGGCTAGTGCTTGCTGATTGGTGGCTACATTTAGTCAGCAATCAGGTTCTGAATAAAAAATGGACCGGCTGCTAAGCTTACATTCAAATAAAGATACCAAGGGAAGGTAGAAACATTGATAATAGGAGTAAATTAGAAAGTTGCTTAAAATTGCATGCTCTGTCTGAATCATGAAAGTTTAATTTTGACTTTAGTGTCCCTTTAACTTGGAGCTTCTAAGTAAGTTTTTAAAAGGTTTTATACTGGATTTTTATATCAGTATATTATAGTAGTGTCTATTACATGCAGTTTTATGAAAATTGGTGTACACTGCCCCTTTAATACACTTTAGAAACAGCTATAGCTTTTACTAGAAGCATTTTTGCTACTATGTGTATATTGCAAAAACTGTTTCTACACAAAAGTGAAATGCACTCATGTCCATTCCAATTTTGGCTGTAATGTCCCTTTAAATGGACAGTAAAGTCATAATTAGACATTCATTATTCATACAATTTTAAACAACTTTCCAATTTACTTCTATTATTTAATTTGCTTCATTCTCTTGTTATTCTTTGTTGAATGGTTTATCTAGGTAAGCTTAGGAGCAGTAAAGAACCTAGGTTCTAGCTGCTGATTAGTGGCTGCATATATATATATATATATATATATATATATATAAATATACCTAATGTCATTTGCTCACAACATCTGTTTAGTTAGCAACCAGCAGTGCATTGCTGCTCCTTCAACAAATGATACCAAGAGAATTAAGCAAATTTGATAATAAAAGTAAACTGGAAAATTGTTTAAACATTTGTATGTTCTACCTAACTCATGAAAGAAAATGTATAATGCTGAAGTTCGCTCCTTATTCGGCCAGCTTCTTATTCGAATGCTAAAGTTCGCTCCTTATTCAGCCAGCTTCTTGTTCAAAGATTGAAGTTAGCTTACTATTCACCCAGCATCTTATTCAGGTTAGCTTCTTATTCATGAATGTAATTATTTATTAAACAAAAATAAGCAGATGTAATATGATATTAATAATGAAATTTGGCACCAAACCTGGCACCATAATTTCCATTCATTTTAATAGCAAATTCTGAACAAGGAACAAAGCATTTTCTCTATGAAAACCATTTTTTAATATTAATTGAGCATCCCTCTACAATATTGATCATAAATTATAGCTGCAAACGTGGCACCCTAGCATCCATGCATTTCAATATGATATTCTGAATAAGGAAAAAAGCTGTTACTCTATTAAAACAATATTGGCTCAATCTCATTTAGATTTTTTTATACTAATTGGGCATCGCTCTATATAAAAAAGTTAAATCTATCCTAAGCCAAATAATATTGATCACAAAATATGGCACTAAATCTGGTACCCTAATTTCTACATATTTCAATGGGAAATTCTGAATAAGTAACCAAGCTTTTACTCTATTAAAACCATCTTGGCTCACTCACATTTGGCTTGTTTTATACTAATTGTGCATCTCTCTATATAAAAAAATTCAATCTAGCCTGAGCCAAATGATATTGATCATATAATATGGCATCAAACTAGGCACTTTAGCATTCATGCATTTCAATAGGAAATTCTGAATAAGTAACAAAGCTTTAACTCTATTAAAACCACCTTGGCTCACTCACATTTTGCTTGTTTTATACTAATTGGGCATCACTCTATATAAAAAAAAGTTATAATTAGGCTGAGCCGAATTATATTGATCATAAAATATGGCACCAAACTAGGCACCCTAGCATTTATTCATTTCAAAGGAAAATTTGGAATAAGGAACCAAAAAATGCAATCTAGCCTGAGCCAAATGATATTGATCATAAAATATGGCACCAAACCTGGCACCCTAGCATCCATGCATTTCAATGGGAAATTCTAAATAAAGTACCAAGCCTTTCCTCTATTAAAACCATCTTGATTCTGAATAAGAGAACATTTGTTTTTGGCTCACCCAGATTTGGCTTGTTTTCTATTAAATGGACATCCCACTATATAAAAAAATTAAATCTAGACTGAGCCAAATTATATTCATCATAAATTAACCTCATAACGACCAAGGATGTGCTATGTACGTCCTCAAAAAAATAACATTTAAGGACCAAGGACATACATAGCATGACCTCAGTTTAACTGAGCACTGGAAGCGATCATGATCGCTTCCAGACGCTCTCAGGGTATTGCAGCGATGCCTCGATATTGAGCAGGGCCGGCCTTTGGGCAATGCGGAGAAGGCAGCCGCCTTGGGTCCACGGTCAGGGGGCCCCGCCGCTTCAAGTTAAAAAAAAATATTTTTTTTCTGACTTGTTTTTATTTAAAAATTATATATTTTTTTGGCGCCATTTTTTTTAAATTTTGGTCGCAAATTTAAGCCGGGAGTGAGGAGGGAAGGCACTGTGTGACTGGTGCGATGCTGAGAGGGGAGGAGGCGGAGCACCGAAGGCTGGCCTGTCAGTCAGACTGGAATGGGTCAGGAGTCAATCAGTTAGCAGAGTGGGGCCCGGGGGAATCGCAGGCAGTGGCGCAGGAGTGAGGAGTAAGTGAGTACTGTGACTGAGTGAGTCGACGACAAGACTAACAACTGAGTGAGATAGTCTGCAGGAGGGTAGCTGGCACTTGTAAGGCATATCCTGATGGATGGGGGCTTGGTGCATAATGGCACAAATAATTCACCTAAACAATTCCTCCAAGCCCAGCCGCTTGCTATAGAGAAAAACACTGCCTTCCCCAAGCAAACCCACTGCCATCCAACACTCTGACCACCCATTCCACACATCCATAGACCGCAGCTAGTATCTAATGCTTAGATCCCATGTCCTCCATGATAGAGAATACTTTATATAGCACATAAAACACACTGAAATCATAAAGCACTTCCATCCAGCACAGAAAACCCCTTATAACAAGCACAGAGAACACAGAGAACACTGACTTCCTTACCACTGCACCGAGAATCTGCTATCAGAGTAGACCACCTGCCATTTATTACATAGATCCTCTGCCATTTTTACATACACCCTCTGCCATGCAGCACAGAGTACCCCCTGCACTATAACACAGACACCCCTGTTATACTATACATAGATGGCTCATCAATCCAGTAGTACCACGTAACATACACTACCTATACACAAAAATAGCAAGGGCACTATCAAGGCATGCTTCTAAATTATATTAGTTACTTATGATACCTATTATATTGGCATCAGTATAATAATGTTTTTTTGAGAAGTGGTGCTAGCATTTAATACAACATTTGTATAAACAATTGGGATTGAGGTCCCTAGAAAGAAATGCTTGTGTAGCACTCTTTGCCCAGACTGATATGTAGAGGTAGAAAAATTAAATTAAAATATAGCTTTTATTAAACTTTGTTAAAAAGATGGGTAAACACAAACATTTAAAATTACTCTATCGCTTGTAGCGATTGTGAGATCTGCTATTATATGTCAGGCCTTTGTAACATCTATTAGTAATCAGTTCTCACTAGTTTATATATACCAGTTAGCATATATGGTGCATGTCTCCTAAGTTACTTATGTGGCTGATGTGAAGGTACCTTTGTGCATATGTTCATTTGCTCATACTATACAATAGAATTCAACTCAAATAATTGTAATGAGTAGCTTTGATTCCAGTCTGTTACAGTTACACACTTCAGTAGGTATATCTTTGAATAATTGTGTTCTGTTGCTCATGCGGCACTGTAAAGATGAATTTGGATAGTTTAATTAATATATCATGGAATAATTAAATTCATTAACTCATGCAGTGCTATAGAGATAAATTCAAAAAGTTATTGAAAGGTGGCTTCCAAATTTCGTTGTTACAGTTAAACAACTCACAGAATTTTTATAGTCTGTAGGTTACACTCTATAACCGTTTGTTTTCTATGACATACCGTGATGTTGTCTAGGTATTACTCATATCTTGCTCTTATATTGCTGTTCTTCTTGTATATATGAGTGATGTACTATCATAAAGCTCTCAGTGTTATTTTTAAGCTTGTTTTTAACAATTGTAATATCTGATGATTATAACTTTATATTTGTGCGTGTTGTTACACGTGTATTTCCTGTATATTTATTTCTGTGCATGTGAATTAAATGCTGTCATCCAATAATGCGGTAAGTATTTTTTATATCAACATTCGTATTACATACACATGAGTTTGTCTCTTCACGCTTTATTCACGCATACCTGGTTAGGTAAATGCTTTCAATGTCTGAGTGTTCCCTTATACAGGGCTATTACCTTTATTATTATTTACCTACAATCATTGTAGAGAATCTCTATCAGATATATATTCCACTTAGGAGTTAATGTGTTTGGATATCACTCATACTTCATTCATAGTTCACATTCTTAACATTCACAACTACAGTTGTAACTTTCCCAATTTGAAAGCTGTTTGCATTGGAGAGTGTTTACTTTAATTTTAAAACATTTTATTCTCACACTGTTATCAATATTGTTACTGTATCCGCACAAGACTGCTGAAGTATCTCTTGATTTTTATTTGTGATTATTATAATTCTATAAGGGCTATTATCTGCATCAGGATATGCTTAATGTTTGTTATACTGTTCCTTTGAACCCGTTTTTTTGAGTAGTTATTTATGTGCTTGCTCCGTGTCTGTGCAGAGAGTTGCATTCAAGCCTTAATAAACACTTTCTCTATAATAAACATATCTAGTCTTTTTATCCCTGTAAGTTCAAAATCATTCTAACAGCCCTGCGATATAATGTTACCACCTATCGAGGTACATGACCTCAACACCAATCACTTGTTCTCTGTCCTGCTTGGACCGTGTAACTATATTATTATAATTTTGCTAGGACTGTTATCAGCCTCAAAATATGCTTAAATGTTTGTTATACTTTCCTTTTTACAGGTCTTAGAGTAGTTGTTTATATGCTTTCTCCGTATTTGTGCAAAAAGTTGCATTCAGATACTAATAAACATTATCTCTATTGTGAAAATAACTAATTTGTTTGTCCCTGTATGTTCGGAGTCATAGTAACAAACACTGCAATATAACGTTGCCTTTCATTGAGGTACATAACCTCACCACCAATCACACGTTCTCTGTCCTACTTGGACTATGATATAATCACCATGCTAGGTACCCTAATATATGCATTTCAAAGGTAAATTCTGAATAAGGAACGGAGCATTCCTTCTATGAGAACCTTTTTGGCTTCTCCAGATTTGCTTCTGTTCTACTAATTGAGCATCTCATTATAGGAAAAAGTTGAATCTAGACAGAGCCAAATGATATTGATCATGAAATATGACACCATACTTGGTACTGTAGCATCCATGCAGTTCAATGGGAAATTCTGAAGAAACCAATGCCTAGATTTAGAGTTCTGCGTTAGCCATCAAAAGCAGCGTTAAGGGGTCCTAACGCTGCTTTTGGCTGCCCGCTGGTATTTAGAGTCAGGAGGGAAAGGGTCTAACGCTCACTTTCAAGCCGCAACTTTTCCATACCGCAGATCCCCTTACGCCAATTGCGTATCCTATCTTTTCAATGGGATCTTTCTAACGCCGGTATTTAGAGTCTTGGCTGAAGTGAGCGGTAGAGCCTCTACCGACAAGACTCCAGCCGCAAAAAAAAGTCAGTAGTTAAGAGCTTTATGGCCTAACGCCGGTTTATAAAGCTCTTAACTACAGTGCTCTAAAGTACACTAACACCCATAAACTACCTATGTACCCCTAAACCGAGGTCCCCCCACATCGCCGCCACTATAATAAATATTTTTAACCCCTAATCTGCCGACCGCACACCGCCGCCACCTACATTATACCTATGAACCCCTAATCTGCTGCCCCTAACATCCCCGACACCTATATTATATTTATTAACCCCTAATCTGTCCCCCCCCAACGTCGCCGCTACCTAACTACACTTATTAACCCCTAATCTGCCGACCTCGCCGCCACTATAATAAATGTATTAACCCCTAAACCGCCGCACTCCCGCCTCGCAAACACTATAATAAATAGTATTAACCCCTAATCTGCCCTCCCTAACTTCGCCGCCACCTAACTTCAAGTATTAACCCCTAATCTGCCGACCGGACCTCGCCACTACTCTAATAAATGTATTAACCCCTAAAGCTAAGTCTAACCCTAACACCCACCTAAGTTAAATATAATTTTAATCTAACAAAATAAATTAGATCTTATTAACTAAAGTATTCCTATTTAAAACTAAATACCTGTAAAATAAACCCTAATATAGCTACAATATAACAAATAATTATATTGTAACTATTTTAGGATTTATATTTATTTTACAGGCAACTTTGTATTTATTTTAACCAGGTACAATAGCTATTAAATAGTTATTAACAATTTAATAGCTACCTAGTTAAAATAAGTATAAAATTACCTGTAAAATAAATCCTAACCTAAGTTACAATTAAACCTAACACTACACTATCAATAAATTAATTAAATAAATGAATTGATTACTTTGGGGCATGCCCCGCAAAAAGCCCTTTTAAGGGCTGGTAAAAGAGCTGGTTAACTTTTAATTTAGAATAGGGTAGGGACCTTTATTATTTTGGGGGGCTTTTTATTTTATTAGGGGGCTTAGAGTAGGTGTAATTAGCATAATATTCTTGTAATCTTTTTTTATTTTTTGTAATTTAGTTTAGTTTATTTAATTGTATGTAATTGTAGGTAATTTATTTAATTAATTTATTGATAGTGTAGTGTTAGGTTTAATTGTAACTTAGGTTAGGATTTATTTTACAGGTAATTTTGTAATTATTTTAACTAGGTAGCTATTAAATAGTTATTAACTATTTAATAGCTATTGTACCTAGTTAAAATAAATACAAAGTTGCCTGTAAAATAAATATAAATCCTAAAATAGCTACAATATAATTATTCGTTATATATATATTGTAGCTATATTAGGATTTATTTTACAGGTAAGTATTTAGTTTTAAATAGGAATACTTTAGTTAATAAGATTTAATTTATTTTGTTAGATTAAAATTATATTTAACTTAGGGGGTGTTAGGGTTAGACTTAGCTTTAGGGGTTAATACATTTATTAGAGTAGCGGCGAGGTCCGGTCGGCAGATTAGGGGTTAATACTTGAAGTTAGGTGGCGGCGACGTTGGGGGGGGGCAGATTAGGGGTTAATACTATTTATTATAGGGTTTGCGAGGCGGGAGTGCGGCGGTTTAGGGGTTAATAACTTTATTAGAGTAGCAGCGAGGTCCGGTCGGCAGATTAGGGGTTAATAAATGTAGGTAAGGTAGCGACGACATTGGGGGGGCATATTAGGGGTTAATAAATATAATATAGGGGTCGGCGATGTTAGGGGCAGCAGATTAGGGGTACATAGGTATAATGTAGGTTGCGGCGTTGTCCAGAGCGGAAGATTAGGGGTTAATAGTATAATGCAGGTGTCAGCGATAGGGGGGACGGCAGATTAGGGGTTAATAAGTGTAAGGTTAGGGGTATTTAGACTCGGGGTTCATGTTAGGGTGTTAGGTGCAGACTTAGAAACTGTTTCCCCATAGGAAACAATGGGGCTGTGTTGGGAGCTTAACGCTGCTTTTTTGCAGGTGTTAGGTTTTTTTTCAGCCCAAACTGCACCATTGTTTCCTATGGGGGAATCGTGCACGAGCACATTTTGCCATCTAGCCGCTACCGTAAGCAACGCTGGTATTGAGAGTTGAAGTGGCGGTACATTCGGCTCAACGCACCCTTTTTGGAGCCTAACGCAGCCCTTCAGACAACTCTAAATACCAGAGTTGTCTTAAGGGTGCGTTGGGAAAAAAAGCAGTGTTAGCAACGCGGGTCTTTACCGACAAAACTCTAAATCTAGCCGCAAGCCTTTTCTCTATAAAAATACAACTTGGCTTACCCAAATTTGGTTTGTCTTCTACTAACTGAGCATCCTTCTATAGGAAAAAGTTGAATCTTGTCTGAGCCAAATCATATTGATTATAAAATATATGTCACTGTAATGCCTTTAGTAATTCTGAGGAAATTATATGGATTCTCAGCTGCAGAACAAATTAATTGTTTCCTTTATTCTATTCAGTTTGGTGATATAAAATGTATGTTTGTTTCACTGTGAACAGGTTGCTACTATGAAAGAGCAGTAACGTTTTGTCAGAAGTGAATTTCTGCGAACTGTCTAAACAGTTATCATCAGGTTTTGCTCAGAAGAGTTGCAGGCTACTATGAGACTAATAGTGAGAGTAGCGGTGTTATATTCAGAAGATTAGGTTACTAACCGGATTGGTTAATCTGGTTTGTTGGCTTCAGAGAGGCTCCTGCTTCTGTCTGCAGTATAGGCTGCGTGATAACTGTGCACTTCTGTTTGGTATGTCAGAGGTGGCGTGGCTTAGCTCCGTTGTACGGATCCGCTTACATGTAACAATTGAATGTGTAGCCGAAGTTTACTTCTGATATTGACTTCGATATCCACATCGATAGGAGAAAAGACTTGGCAAGGTAAGGCTAAGTAGCAGGAAGCTTGAATCCTTGCATTGCCGATACAGTTGGTAGCAGTTCGAGTTATAGGTAGCGTTCTCTGCTGACTTCAGGGTATCAGCTGGTTATTCAATTGTGCTGGGAGAAGCAGTCAAAACAATTTGTAGCGTTGTTGCGAGGAGAGGGAATAACTTCATTCTGGTTCAAGTCTAAGCGGTTCCTGATTGTAGATAACGGTAATCCAGACAGTTTATACCTTCCTAAGTAGATATTGGGAGCAAAAACAACTCCAGGAATAGAGGCTTAGTGAAGGGCTAGTGATTAGGTTTGACTAACAAAATACTAAGCACCTGTTTACAGCTGCACAGTGAAATTAAAGGCAATGTGGGAGGGGTTAAGGTGAGAGCCCCGACAGTCACCAAACCTGGCACCCTAACATCTGTGCATTTCAAAGGGAAATTCTAAATATGGAACCAAACAATTAAAATATGGCACAAAACATGGGACCCCAGCATCCATGCATTTCAATATGAAATTATAAATAATGAACTGAGCTTTACATAATAATAATAATAATAACTTTATTAAAAAAAATAGTAACTTTTTTATATAGAGGGATGCCAAATTAGTATAAAACAAGCCAAATGAGAGTGAGCCAATATGGTTTTAATAGAGTAAAAGCTTGGTTACTTATTCAGAATATCCTATTGAAATGCATTGGTGCTAGGTCGCCAAATATAGTGCCATATCTTATGATCAATATCATTTGGCTCAGGATAGATTGAACTATGCCCAATGAAGGCCGAAACGATTGTCTGGGATTGCTGTGTTCCTTGCTCAGAGAGGAATTGCCTGGTATTTCTGCGCTGGACTGATCTATTAGGCGGGATAAGACTGATATACTACAGGAAAGTTCTACTCTGTGAAAAGCATTACTGGGCTAAAAAGAAGCTGTACCCAGGTGGTAAATACCCATAGAACAGGCTAACAATGGTATTGAGCTGGTTGTTTGTTCCTGTAAGCGTGCTTCTCTCTGTGTGTATTTAGTCTCCCTAAGGGAAAAAGGGGCAACCAGACATGGACTCCTTGTTCAGTGTGCTTACAGGAATATGGCAACACCTCCCTAACGAGGCCCAATGAAGGCCGAAACGATCGTCTGGGGTTGAGTAAAAGCTTTCTTTCTTATTTAGAATTTGCCATTGAAATGCATGGAAGCTAGGGTGCCAAGTTTAATGCCATATTTTATGATCAGTAGCATTTGGCTTAGGCAAGATTTAACTTTTTTATATAGAGGAATGCCCAATTAGTATAAAACAAGCCGAATGTGAGTATGCCAAGAAAGTTTTAATAGAGGAAATACTTGGTTCCCTTTTTAGAATTTCCCATTGAAATGCATGGATGCTGGGGTGCCATACTTTTTCGTATAGAGGGATTTCCAATTACTGGAAAACAAACTAAATCTGGGGGAGTCAAGATTGTTTTAATAAAGGAAATGCTTGGTTACTTATTCAGAATTTCCTATTGAAATACATGAATGCTAGGGTGCCAGGTTTGATTCCATATTATATGATCAATATCATTTGGCTCAGGCTAGATTGAATTTTTTTATATAGAGAGATGCACAATTAGCATAAAACAAGCCAAATGTGAGTGAGCCAAGATGGTTTTAATACAGTAAAAGCTTGGTTACTTATTCAGAATGTCCCATTGAAATGCATTGATGCTAGGGTGCCAGGTTTGGTGCCATATTATATGTTCAATATCATTTGGCTCAGGCTAGATTTCATTTTTTGGTATAGAGGGATGCCCAATTAGTATAAAACAAATGTGAGTGAGCCAAGATGGTTTTAATAGATTAAAAGCTTGTTTACTTATTCAGAATCTCCCTTTAAAATTCATGGGAATTTGGGTACCAGGTTTGGTTCCATATTTTATGACCAATATCATTTGGCTCAACCCAATTTTAACTTTTTTATATAGAGGGATGCCCAATTAGTATAAAATAAGTCAAATGTTAGTGAGCCAAGAGTAAAAGCGTGGCTCTTTATTCAGAATTTCCCATTGAAATACATGGAAATTATGGTGCCAGATTTGGTGCCAAATGTCATGAGTAATATCATATTACATTTGCTTATTGTTGTTTAACCCCTTAACGACCAACGACGTATGGGGTACGTCCTGCAAAAAAATGCAGTTAATGACCAAGGACGTACCCCATACGTCGTTGGTCTTTGAAAGCAGTGGAAGCGATCCTGATAGCTTCTAGCTGCTTTCATGTTATTGCAGTGATGCCTCAATATTGAGGCATCCTGCAATAACTGTTTTTAGCCATCCGATGCAGAGAGAGCCGTGCACGCGCGTGCACGTGAGATCAATGCAAACAGCATCAATATGCTGTAGATCTGGAGGGTGGGAGAGAGGACTGGGGAGGGTGGGATTTTCAAATCAAGGCATCTGGGAGAGGGTGGGGGGTTGGATGTTGAGGGGGGGGCAGCTACACTACAAAAATATTTAATAAAATAAAAAAAATTAAATACATTATTATTTTTCAAACTGGGTACTGGCAGACAGCTGCCAGTACCCAATATGGTGCACAATAAAGGCAGGGGGGTGGTTAAAGAGCTGTTTTGGGGGGGGGATCAGGGAGGTTGGGGGCTAAGGGGGGTCCTACACAGCAGAAGAATTTTTTATTTTTTTTTAAAAAAAACTAAAACCCCCCAAAAAACTTTTATTTTATTACTGGCAGACTTTCTGCCAGTACTTAAGATGGCAGGGACAATTGTGGGGTGGGGGAGGGATCAGGGGGTCTGATGTGTCAGGTGGGAGGCTGATCTCTACACTAAAGCTAAAATTAACCCTGCAAGCTCCCTACAAGCTACCTAATTAACTCCTTCACTGCTAGACATAATATACGTGTGATGCGCAGCGGCATTTAGCGACCTTCTAACTACCGAAAAGCAACGCCAAAGCCATATATGTCTGCTATTTCTGAACAAAGGGGATCCCAGAGAAGCATTTACAACAATTTGTGCCATAATTGCACAAGCTGTTTGTAAATAATTTCAGTGAGAAACCTAAAATTGTGAAATATTTAAAGTTTTTTTTAATTTGATCGCATTTGGCGGTGAAATGGTGGCATGAAATATACCAAAATGGGCCTAGATCAATACTTTGGGTTGTCTACTACACTACACTAAAGCTAAAATTAACCCTACAAGCTCCCTACATGCTCCCTAGCTAATTTCAATCTTCGAATAAGAAGCTGGCTGAATAAGGATCTAACTTCAGCATCTTAAAAATATCTGGATTTCAAGTCCCTTTAATTGTGGCCACATTTTGCAATATCAGGCCAAAGATTTAAAATAAAAATTTAGAAAAAAATACTACAATATTTTTAAAGAAAGTTATGTTTCACGAGTGCACACGTACTCTAGCGGACCACAACAACGAACATATGTAATTTATTTATAACTGTACTCTGATATGTTTGGGCCAAGTAATATGACGACTAAGGTAAGTAACGTGCGCGCTCTTTTATATTTGTTTGCTTTGCTGCGGGCTCGCTCACGCTACATTTCTTGGAGCTTGTGACCGTAATTCTACTTCGTCGCGCGTGCTAGTTATTTTAAAGTGGAGCGCGGGAAGCGCAGATCTTGAAACAGAATTCCGTCACGGTCTTCTAAAAGTGTTTTGAAATTCTGACCCACTTTATCCTTTTTCTGTTACTCCTGCAGTTGGGGTTTCGCTTGTCTGTAAAATGGACGAGACCGTTAGTGGATTTAAGACTCCGTGCAAAGTGATGAAGCGCCCATCTTCATGTGAGTACCCAGCTCTGAGGTGACGTGTGTGGGGGGAAACCCTTCAGGAACACGAAGGCACTAATGTCTGCGTAGACGATTTATTAAAGTGTGTTACACCTATTTAACCCATTAGTTAACCGCTAATGCAGCAGCACACTAGTAACCTATGGTTATGCCATGTGTGACAGTGACATGTTTGTATGGTGGGTTGTGACTTTACAGTGTCAGATTAAGCTACTCGTGCGCGGCATTTATGAAGAATACTCTGTGCAGAAAGCGCCAGGCATTGTTTTGCTGACGTGAGCTAACGTGAACTGTTATATTATGTCACTTGTCACTACTGTCTGGCTGTGACAGAATTGTACTGTTAGGTGGGGAGCTTTACTGCCACAGCTTTACACAAAGCCACAATGAGCCAAGCAATAGTTTTACTGAAATGACACTTCCAATAATGTAAATGCTGCCCCTAGCTCTTACAGAGTGCCTTGGTTTTTGTTGTATCACCTGTATTTAGGTAAGCCAGACCTGTTTTGAAAGGGACATGGTACACAAGATTTTTCTTTACATAAAGGTTTTGTAGATGATCCAGTATAGCCCATTTGGAGTGTTTTTGTAACAATGTATAGTTTTTTTTTTTTTTTAAATTTGTGCTGATTTTCAGACTCCAACTCCAAGCCCCACAATGTCAGATGTTTACAGACTGTTTAAGTCTTTTCATATGCAGGAGGGGTGGTCTTGTTTTCCAAGCCCCTTTCACTGGGTGTCCTAACCTAACCTCATCAATAGTGCTTAGCTTGGAGATTCTAAGTACGTTTTTTATACTGGATTTTTAGATCAGTATCTGTGCATATTCATCTTTATAGCAGTGTCTATTACATGCAGTTATATGAAAATTGATTTATTCTGCAGAAGATATTTATTGGCTGTTATTTGTTAAAAAAAAAAAAGACTTCCATCTTTTTTTTTTTTTTTGGCCTTGTGCACTATTAAATGGACATTCTAATGTTAAAAAGTTAACCTTTTTTTTTTCTTTCAATAGTGTTCCTCGCTTACTATGTAAGGGCTTAAAATCACAGCTATGTCTTGGCAGGGCACCACATTGCAGCTCCCAAACAGTGAGGTTAAGTAAGCAGTGTTCTCCACATAACATTTTGCCAGCCAGGTGTCATTATGAAGTAGCCAATAGGAGCAGTGTAACATTTTCTGCTATCCGAAACAGAAAATAGTTGCATAATTTAACATAAATGTAATTATTTGTGCACTAAAAATTGAACTTTTTTGATATTAGCTTATTTTACCTTAATAAACCGAGTGGTCCGTAAAATTAGCTGGGTGGTGCAGCTGCTAAAAAGGTCCTGGGAGAACACTGGTAAGAAAGGCACACTAAAGTTAAAGGGACATTCCAGTCAAAATTAAAATGCACATAGATGAATGACATCTTTGAATAGAAACATATTTGCAATATACATGTAGTAGCAAAAATACTTCTAGTAAATGTTATCACTGTTTTAGTGTTAAAATTATTCTCTGCACGTGAAGCATAGCTAGATATTCTCAGTGCACCAGAATTTTAAATACTGCAGCTGCTCAGAGTGCAAGTGGGGCTTGTATTATGTCAGCAATTAACAAATTGAGTAATTATCAGATGATACAAGCACCTTACACTCTCTTAGCAAGTGTTGTGTTAAAAATGCTGGTGCACGGTGCATACCTAAATACACTTTTGAAACAGCTATAGCTTTTATTAGAAGCCTTTTTGCTAATACGTGTATACAACAAATGCTTCTATTCAAAACAGAAATGCATCTATGGTGTTTCCAATTTTGGCTGGAATGTCCCTTTTAATGCTCTATCAAATTAGGGTATGTATTGTTTGCATTAGAAGCTCTCAAAAACTTTTTAACATGAATCTTATGCAAGTCACTAAAATTGAGTCTGTACAAACACAAGAGAAAATACACCTTGTCTTTGGTAGCTTACTAGATTGTACTTGAGTCAGAAAAATGTATTAATACATTACTATAGAAGCTCCGTACTTGACGGTGTCCTGCTTCCCAGTATGCTGCCTATCAACACTACCTGATTAGCAGAACTGGATTTCACAAGATGGCCAGAGGATAGTAAAAAATAATAATGAACATCATAGTAGTATAGATTTACTTTTTTTTCAATAACTTTATTTATACATATTGTTCTGATTATTTTATAACCATCCTATGTATTAAAATGCATATACCTACACACATAGATTTATTTTTCTATACAATCTGTATGTGTCTCCTTTCACAGTAGCAACCGTCCCCAGCATTGTGATAGCCATAAGATACCATTGCTACATCATTTACAAAGCCTACATATTTTTTTTTCTCAGGTGTCAGTACTCCGTCTCCATCATTCATGATTCCAGCTTCACCTCTAATGAAGAAATTTGGGTATGGCACAGGGGTCAGTGTGTACCTTATGAAAAGGTAAAATAATGTTGGTGCTTTAAAATTTTCAACAGAATTCAATATTGTACAGTAGTTGCTAATTTAGATAAGGTCAATGCAAAATATACACATTTTTCGTAAGGAAAATTAAATATCTAATTACTAGTTTATTATATATTTATGTATTCGGACAAACATAATCGGGAAGTGGAGACAAATCAGTTAATTTTGTTTTACTTATTGCTTAGATCTCCAAAAGGCTCTTCACATTCCCCTTGGGCTGTAAAGAAGATTAATAAGGGTTGTGACAAGTTTAGTAAAAACATTTATGAGAAAAGGCTGAATGATGAAGCAAACATTTTGAAAAATTTACAACATCCCAATATTGTAGGTGAGTGCAACATTTCCTAGTTGCTGCTGTTTTGTTTAATTTTAAAGAGGCATAAAATGTTGATTATCTTCCTGATTCAGAGCCTACAATAAAAAAAATATACAAATAAAACACCTTACAGTTTACTTTTATTAATACATTTACTTTGTTTTTTGATATCCTATATTGAAAAGCAGGTCAGTAGGTCAAGGAGGGTACATGTGCCATACAATATTCCAGATGTGCACTGTGACAGACCCTTCTGTCAGGACTGAAGGAGTTAACTGTGTTTAGCTTTAAGAAACTATTTTCTAAACACAGGTTGCTGGCTCCAACCATAATTTAGTTAGTGATAAGAATTCCATTGTTTGATCACCCTCAGAGAGAAAACGCCTAAGTGATAAGAAGAGCCAAGAGTGTCTTGTGGTTGAAGTGTTTAAGTAAAATAATTCTATTGTATCATGTCAAAGGGCTTGTTCCCTCCATGTAATGTACAACAGTCTTTCAACCCCCATCTGGGGGGGGGGGGGGGGGGGTCAGACCTGCATAAATACTAGGCATAGCCTTTAATAAATGTCATTCTGTTTTAAACCTGAAACTGGCTGGGTTGTGAATTGCTGATTCCCTATGCAGGACGTTGTTCCCTGGTATTAACCCTTGGTATCCTGTTGGTACCGTAACAATTGGTGGCAAGCGACGGAATGAACCTTATCGCCCAGAAGAGCAACTACACAAGCCAGTAACCTCAGGAAGAGGGGGATTATTACAATACTGACTAAGATGGAAAGAGTACCAGGGACAGAAGGAACCAATGGGCCCAGCATAGCAGACAGAACCCCCGCAGAAGCAAGCTTTGATCGGGCGGTTAAAATAAGACTGGCACATTATGGCCCCAACCCATCTGCGGAAATTATCGACCGGGTCATAGCAGCTGTGGAGGCCAACCTACTTCGCCAAAGCGGCGCTGCAGCAAACCCAGTGGAAAAGAGAAGTAAATTTTGCAGCTTTTAAAAACTTCCTGGAAACAGAAGGAGAGATTGATGGGTACCTTGCGGATTTTGAGAGGCAATGTGCACTACACAAGGTACCCGCAGAGGACTGGGTCATGATATTATCCGGAAAATTATCCGGCCGGGCCAGTGAGGCTTTTCGGGCCATTCCAGATGAGGAAGTCGGGGATTATAATACTGTAAAAGAGGCTCTGCTCTCCAGGTATGCGGTTACACCGGAGGCATACCGGAGGCGGTTCAGAGACACTGTTAAATTAGCTGGTCATTCCTACCTTGAGTGGGCATGTAAGGTGCACCGCACAGCAGCTCACTGGATAGCGGGGTGCCAAGCCATATCTGGGGAAGAGGTGCTGCAGCTATTCCTGTTGGAACATTGCTTCGACAAGTTACCCGCAGGAGTTCGAGAGTGGGTTCGGGACCGTAAACCCTCCACCCTGCAGGAAGCGGCTCGCTTGGCAGATGAGTATACGGATGCCCGCAAACTGGACACTGCTACCACTAAGCCCCCTGCTAGAGTGGAGTACAGACCCCCAGTCACCCCAGCAGCTGCCAGTTACCAAACCCCGACGCGCCTCTATACCACACGGCCTCCGGCCACAAACTACCCTCAGAGAGCCCTGTTCAATTCGCGGTGCTACTCACAACCTATTCGGTGCTTTAGATGTAAGCAACTAGGGCACAAAAGACCAGAGTGTCCCCTAAACGCAGCGAACCAAGCGCAGTCCTGGAGAAGACCCGCCGGCGGAATCCCACGTAATCCTCAGCCTGCGGCCCGCTACGTAGAGGCGCAAGAATGCTGGAGCATCCTACATGAGGCAGACCTTGTGCAAGCTGCCCACCGGAATAACCGGCAACTGGTTAAAGTGAATGGGAAGAAGGTCAGTGGTCTACGGGATACTGGTGCTACCATGACCTTGCTTCAAAAGAACTTGGTGTCTGAGAAACAGTACACTGGAGACACTGTGGCTGTGAGGGTAGCAGGGGGCGATGTGTTCAGCCTACCTGTTGCCAGGGTACATTTGGATTGGGGAGTGGGCGCTAGACCTGTGAATGTGGGGGTCAAGAAGGACTTACCTGCTGATGTTCTTCTTGGAAATGACTTGGCCCCCCCTTGTTTCTGCCTACGCTCCTATGGGTCCCGCTGATGTTAACCCTGTGACTACCCGTGCCCAGATCCGTGCAGCAGAGACTGACCCACCTGCTGCTAAGCCCCAGGACGCTGAGCTCAGTAAATCTCTATCCGCTATTGATATGTGGAGGTCCCGTTACAATGCGCTGATGAAGGAGAAGAGGAGCGCAGAGGAAAAAGCACGTTTAGAACGTGAATCTCTGCTAGACAAGCTGCACCGACAGACTGCAGAAAACACCAGCTTGAGAGTGGGACATGAAACCTTAAAGACAAACTTAGCGACACTTGAGGAGAAGCTGACGCTGGCTCATAGTAAGGTGCAGCAACTCAAGGGCACCCTATGTCAGTATGAAGGGATTGTGGATACCTATAAAGAGCAGGTACAGAAAACTCGTAAAGAAGCTGATGGGATTTTGAAGGACTGTTTGGCCCTGGTCTGGGCACTGAGGAATTTGAACCCTTGTTTGTATGGACAGGAATTCTCTCTCATAACGGGAATGCAGATGGATTGTCCCAGCAAACTGACATGCCTACCACCTCCTAGTCCGGTCATCCCCAGGTTGACCCGCAAAAGGGTCAAGCCGGGTCTGCCGGAGTGTTCCACAAGGGGGGAGCTATGTGACAGACCCTTCTGTCAGGACTGAAGGAGTTAACTGTGTTTAGCTTTAAGAAACTATTTTCTAAACACAGGTTGCTGGCTCCAACCATAATTTAGTTAGTGATAAGAATTCCATTGTTTGATCACCCTCAGAGAGAAAACGCCTAAGTGATAAGAAGAGCCAAGAGTGTCTTGTGGTTGAAGTGTTTAAGTAAAATAATTCTATTGTATCATGTCAAAGGGCTTGTTCCCTCCATGTAATGTACAACAGTCTTTCAACCCCCATCTTTCAGACCTGCATAAATACTAGGCATAGCCTTTAATAAATGTCATTCTGTTTTAAACCTGAAACTGGCTGGGTTGTGAATTGCTGATTCCCTATGCAGGACGTTGTTCCCTGGTATTAACCCTTGGTATCCTGTTGGTACCGTAACATGCACATTCGTGACCCTACCTATATATGCCCTTCCACAAAGAGAACAAAGTAAATTTATTAAAATGCTCTATCTGAACCATGAAAGAGAAATTTTGGATTTCATGTCCCTCTAAGATAATATAAAATGTAAAAATTATTTCAGACCTGCATAAATACTAGGCATAGCCTTTAATAAATGTCATTCTGTTTTAAACCTGAAACTGGCTGGGTTGTGAATTGCTGATTCCCTATGCAGGACGTTGTTCCCTGGTATTAACCCTTGGTATCCTGTTGGTACCGTAACATGCACATTCGTGACCCTACCTATATATGCCCTTCCACAAAGAGAACAAAGTAAATTTATTAAAATGCTCTATCTGAACCATGAAAGAGAAATTTTGGATTTCATGTCCCTCTAAGATAATATAAAATGTAAAAATTATTTCTCTCATACCCCGGTGTAGGGCTTCTGCATACTTTGGGGATGTCAGTGACAACATCAATCCCAGGAAACCTGGAAATGCCTGGAGGACTGAAGGGAGCTGGATGGAGGGGTTGGTATTCAAACCTCTTAATCTCAGCTCCCATAAACCATAGAAATCCCCAATTCCCACCATTTAAAAGCGTATTACCTGCTCTTTCAAACTACATGTGTTAAACTTTTAAGCTTTTTTTTTTTTTTTTTTTTTTTTTTGTAATCCCTTTTAAAAGTTTTAATAGCCATGTGATCACTGTGGTAAGTGATAACCTGGTGTGAATATATGTCTATGTATTTGCTAAGAGGCTCATTTGAGCCCCTATGTGCTGATCAAAGTTGCATAACTATGCCGAAAGGCCCTTATTTATATGTGGGTAACCTCTCCTTTTTTACTATAGAGTTTAGAGGGGAAATAAAACACACACGTGGTGTGCATCTTCACTGGTCTCACAATTTGATTACAATTATCCTGTCAATGATTCGATTCCGTGATGATCACAATTACTGCCCATGATTTTCATCAACAAATTCAAGCAGTCAGAACTCCTTTGTGTTTTTTTTTTGTTTTTTAATCTGCCCTAAAAGGGACACCGTACCCAAATTTTTTCTTTCGTGATTCAGATAGAGCATGCAACTTTCTAATGTACTCCTATTACCAATTTTTCTTCATTCTCTTACTATCTTTATTTGAAAAAGAAGGCATCTAAGCTTTTTGTTTGGTTCAGAACTCTGGACAGCACTTTTTTATTGGTGGATGAATTTATCCACCAATCAGCAAGAACAACCCAGGTTGTTCACTAAAAATGGGCCGGCATCTAAACTTAAATTCTTGCATTTCAAATAAAGATACCAAGAGAATGAAGAACATTTGATAAAAGGAGTAAATTGGAAAGTTGCTTAGAATTTCATGCTCTGAGTCACAAAAGAACATTTTTGGGTTCAGTGTCCCTTAAACAAAGGACACTTCCTGCATGTAGTAAAGTCTGAACACAGCAGACAACAACCCTATTTATTTAGAACAGTTCACTTGATTTTCCAGATGGCTTGACTGTAAATATCTGCAGAATAGCTGACTTGCAATGATTTTTTTAAAACTGCTACCTATGTTTTATTTATATATATAATATATATATATATATATATATATATATATATATATATATATATATATATATATATATATATATATATATATATATATATATATATATATATATATATATATATATTACCGTCCATACCACACAGGATATACCCTCCAAAGGTCGTCTGCCTGGGTGCTATGATGCTTTAAATACTTCCAATACAAATGACAGCACTCTCAGGTCTTTTTTCAAAGTGAGATCAACAAAAGTCTCTTTTTAATGGAACGTTTTCGAGGAGCTTGTCCCCGTCATCAGCATAACACTCAAGTGTAACATAACATATATTTATACAAACAAACCAATTATTCAAATATTAACAACCTGTGTATCTCTTGGTGTCCCAGAAAACCCGCCAACCACTCGTGTTTGGAACGCACTATGCGTTCCAGTGATTTGTGACCGGAAGTACCTAGTGTCATGTGACTTCCGGTTTCTTTCGTTTAGAGCATATCTTATCCGTGCAACTTATGATTATTTTCTACTCATGCTCCAAAATATGTTTACTATATGTCTATTAAACTTGCATAGACAGTATGTCCCCATATCATTCTTGTGATCTTGTGATTCACTTGCTTTTCGCCACTACAAAGTGATCTAACCAATCTTTCATTAATGTGTTAGATTAATATGTGCCGGCTTTAGATCTCTACTGTCCACTCTCCTTGTGTATTCTATGTGGTGTATTTGTCTCGATATGTGGGTATTTACATTTATGTGTGTATTTGCGATCTACTTGTGTTAACGTTATGTGCCCTTTTTGTTTATCTCAGTTGCCATGGTTACCCAGTAGTGCTGGCTGTGCATTTTCTATGTCTTGCACTATCTATATGGCAATACTAATAAGGCATCCCATTTATTTCTTTATTGTACTTATACTTTGTTGTATACTTGTTACCCCACTGCATGTTATTTACATTGTCTACTTATATACATTATGCATGTTTTAGGGCTGCAACAACTAATCAGCAAGATTGATCATAAAAATAGTTGTCAAAGATTCTCATTATCAATTAGGTGGTCAGCGATTAGTTGGTTAATTGCACAGCACCAGCTGCTTCAATCCGATGAACTCCTGCACATGGTATTGTGCAAACATTTTTATTTATTTTTTTTTTCTATCCGATTAATCGGATGATTATTGTCCGATTAATCGGATAGAAAAACGATTAAAAAAATAAATAAATTCAATTTTTTTTGCACAATCTTAGTTGCAGTAGATCATCAGATTAAAGCAGCTGGTACTGTGCAACTGACCAACTAATCGCTGACCACCTAATTGATAATGAGATTTGTTGACAGCTATTTTTATGATCAAACTTACCGATTAGTTGTTGCAGCCCTAGCATGTTTATTTATCTTTCTCCTTGATATAAGTATCACGTTACTCAGCCCCTTTTATCTTAGACCCTTTTGTCTTAGATTGTGTCTGCTCAGAGGCTAGTAGTCAAATTGTGCCTATATACAGCTTAAATTATTTACACATACGTTTCTGACATAGTTTCCCAATTTTAATTTTGCTATCTAGATATTTTGTACATTTTAGATGTAACTTATCCTCTTAGTATATGTTTTTTATTGTCTTCTCTATGGTTATATTTTTTGTTTGTTTTTCTAAGATTGTCTCATTATATGGGGGATCTTAGAATGTTCCCACTGTGGTTCACTTGTCTCCTAAGCTTCTATGCGCCGGATCTGTATATATATGTTGCCATTCCTCTTTAGATGAGCAGTCTATTTCCATCTTGCTGTGTCTTTAGATGATGTCCATGTTCTATGGTTTTCTTTTTGTTGTAATAGGCTACTGTGTATCTAGGTTATGGGAGTAGTTGTTTACTGGTAACCTGCCTTCACTATGTCTTACTCCAGGAGTAGTGGGAGGCACTTTCATGTCTCCCCCTGCTCAAATCATAGGTTTATGACTAGGGCACTACCCCCCTTGAGGTCTGTGTCTCAGTCTATCCTTGATCTGGTGCACAGTATCCGGCCATCGTACCTATGTTTGTGTCTCCTACCTATACCAGTGCCTTAAAATCAGGTGCTGAATTGAGCCCCCCTGGATATATTGTCCCCAGTCTATACATCCATTCTGCCTCTCTTCTGAGAAGGGCTTTATTGCGATCCCCTCCTCTGTCCAGCTGGGGGATGTGATCAATTAAGATGTATCTGATGCTGGAAACTTGATGCTGTTTTTGGGTGCAATGTCTGGCTACAGGTTGATCTGAATTACCTGTATCAAGTGCCACCCTTATCGCCCGCCTATGGTTGGCCATTCTTTCGCGTAGCGTCCCACTGGTCTTGCCAATATAGAATCTGGCACATGGGCAGTAGAGTAGGTAGATTACATGTGTTGTATTGCACGACAGAGAGTGTTTGATGTGATACACTTTGTTAGTGTGCGGATGGTGGAAGGTCTTAGTGGCTATTAGGCCATTACATGTGGTACAGCCCAGGATTTATATGAACCTTTGATGTTAACCTTTTCTTTCTTTAGATAGCATTTTTTGGGGTCTGTTTTGACCAGCAGGTCTCTTAGATTTGTGCCCCTCCTATATGCAATCATTGGTGTGAGGTTATGAGCAAATCTTAGTTTTGGGTCCGACTGTATCACGGGCCAGTGTTTCCTTAGGATCTTACCAGCCTCACTGGTATTTGGTGAAAATGTAGTTGCCATTATGAGCCTGTTAGATGTTTCTTTGTTTTTTTCTTTGTTCATAAGGGTTGTCTGTGTGTACGGTAGTACTTCCTGTACGATTGCATCTATCATATTCTTTTTATATCCCCGTTGTATGAATTTGTCCCTCATATACTGGAGTTGGGAGACCCCTGTGGCTTTATCTGTGTTGTTGCGTATTACTCGCATCAGTTGTGATTTAATAATTCCTTTGAGTAACGCTGGTGGGTGACAACTGGTGGCACATAGTAAGGAGTTCCTATCGGTGGGCTTATAATACAGTGTAGTGCCTAATGTGCCGTTTTGTATGTACACATTTAGGTCCAAGAAATGTACTTCTGTTACACTGTGTGTTATTTTAAATCGCACCAGTGTGTTTGTGTTGTTAATGTATTGGAACCATTCTAATAGTGTATGTTGTCCTCCCCTCCCAAATTAAAAAGACATCATCTATATATCTAACATAGAATATTATAGACGTTATGTCTTTGTTCCACAGATATGTCTTTTCAAACTCAGACATATATATGTTGGCATACGATGGGGCCATATTTGACCCCATCGCCGTGCCTGATGTCTGCAGATAGTATTGAGTCTCAAAGCGGAAATAATTGTGTGAGACAAAATTGCATGAGTGTCATAAAGTACTCAATTGGGGGTCCCTCATACTCTCTATCTTCTATGAGATGGTTCCTGACTGCTGCGAGTCCTTTGTCATGAGGGATGATGGTGTAGAGACTGTTGACATCCAGGGTTACCAGGATGTCCCCAGTCTCCACAGCAACATCCCTCAATCTACGTATGAGGTCATTTGTATCAGCGATATAAGACATGGTTTTTTTCACTGTGGGTTGCAGTAGTATGTCAAGTAGCTGTGCTACTGGTTGTGTCATGGATTGTACCGCCGACACAATTGGTCGCCCTGGTGGTCTTTCCATGGTTTTATGGATTTTGGGCGTGGTGTACAAAATTGGGACTTTTGGGTATTTAGTAGTACAAAATTCATATAAGTTTTCATTAAGATATCCCTGCTGGACTCCAAGTATTAAAACTTGGTCAAGTTCCTGCTTAAATTTACCCGTGGGATCTCTTGTTAGTGTGGTATATGTTTCAACATCACCTAACTGTTGCAGGATGTCCTCTCTATAGTCTGAATAATTCAAAAGGACAATTGCCCCGCCTTTATCTGCGGGCCGAATGACCAATGAGTGATCATCCTGCAAAGTTTTGATGGCTTGCCTTTCTTCTTGTGTTAAGTTATGTGTCCATTTTTTGTTAACTCTTTCTGATTCAAAGTCCTGCGTGGTAAGCCTTATGTAAGTCTTAGTTGACGCACTATTGCTGTGCGGTTCAAATGTACTTGCCTTTTTGCATTTATCTAATAAAGACATTCCTGTCTCTTGTGTGGGGGTGTCTTGGAAGAATTCCTTAATTTTTAACACTCTATTATGTTTGTACATATCTATTTTAAGTTCTAGTTCTGGAGTGCTATGGCTTGGTATGAATGTTAGGCCTTTGTTGAGGACTTGTCTTTCTGCCGTAGTTAGTATGTGCTCACTGAGATTGACTACTATGTCCTCATTCTGTTGCGGCGTGCTGGCCTGTATCTTCCTCCCCGCCCTCCTGATGTGTGGCCTCTGTCTCCTCCTCCTCCCCGTGACCTGGTAGTTACCCCTAAAAAATGGCGTTCTGGGGTGGAGTGTCCCCTATGTACATATGTGTCCCCTCGTGGTGTTTGTGGTGTGTATGCACCTGGTGACATAGAGGTCGTATGTGAGGTATTGGTATCTGTTTCGGACGATTCAGCCCCACTCGTGTCTATTGTTGCGAATTGTACTCGTCTGGGTCTATAGGTTCTCCTATTTCTGCCTTCTGTAGAGTTAGTTAACCATTTATATACCCTACCGTGAGTATAATCTGCATTGAGAGAGTCAAGTTTTCTATTTTTGAACACTGTTAAGTCTGTTTTTTATATTTTTCAATTTGTTGGTTTAACTTAAGTAGCCAGTTTTCCTGTTGGTCTAGTGTGAGTGTGGTGTTATGTGCCTCCTCAAATGTTGATATTTCTATCTTAACCTTTCCTAGTATATTGGTAACCTCTTCAATTACTAGGAGTACTAGATCTAGGGAGCACTTATTTAAGATATGGCACCACTTTCTTCTGAACTCTGGATTATCGCGTCCTATCGTGGGGATGTTTTTAACCCTGAATCCCCTGGGTATATGGCTAAGTCTGTAGTATTCAGATAGGTAGCTACCGTGTAACATGAGATCTATTTCACGTTTTTTGAGTTTTAGTAAGTTGTGGTATAAATTTATAGGGGTCTCACCAGTACTTCTGTTGATTGGGGCGAATAGTATCCTCGCTGCATCGTCCTGTGTATAGGTCACCGTACCTATTTGTGCCACCAGGGCATGTTCTCCTGGGGTTTCTTCCGGTTGCGCTGTTGTGTTTCCTGGTGGTGGTAGTGCTGTTATTTGGGAAAAGACAGGTTCCATTTTAGTTATATTTTTTATGCAATGTAGACGAACTTCCTGGCTCAAATGGCTCTACAATTCACTTTTGTTGTGTTAAATGTCCAATATATTAAGAGGTAATATTCAATCAATGATAGCATGCAAAAAAATAAAGACAGTTTTTTTTCTGGGTTGTCACCAGTTGAAAGATGGGGGTATCACTGTGTATACAAAATTATAGTACCGTCCATACCACACAGGATATACCCTCCAAAGGTCGTCTGCCTGGGTGCTATGATGCTTTAAATACTTCCAATACAAATGACAGCACTCTCAGGTCTTTTTTCAAAGTGAGATCAACAAAAGTCTCTTTTTAATGGAACGTTTTCGAGGAGCTTGTCCCCGTCATCAGCATAACACTCAAGTGTAACATAACATATATTTATACAAACAAACCAATTATTCAAATATTAACAACCTGTGTATCTCTTGGTGTCCCAGCAGACAACAACCCTATTTATTTAGAACAGTTCACTTGATTTTCCAGATGGCTTGACTGTAAATATCTGCAGAATAGCTGACTTGCAATGATTTTTTTAAAACTGCTACCTATGTTTTATATATATATATATATATATATATATATATATATATATATATATATATATATATATATATATGTGTATATGTGTATATATATATATATGTATATATATATATATATATATGTATATATGTATGTATATATATATACACATATACACATATACACATATACACATATATACATATATACATATATACATATATACATATATACATATATACATATATACATATATACATATATACATATATATATATATATATATATATATATATATATACACACACTGCTATTAGATATAGTATTATAAATTGTGTGACTTTTGACTTTCTAATAGCAACCCTCAAATGCTCGTGTGTGTGTTCTAGGGGTATGACAGAGCAAAGATGCAGCAGATACCGCAGCAGTAAACAGTGAATCGATAATGCAAGAAAATATTCACTGTTTACATGAGGCTGCTGTCGGCTCGTCTGACAACTGCACTTGCACAGTGTGTATTGCTTAATCAGAGCCCTTAAAGCACTAGCGGATTTGCCATAACTTTAAGTCCTCACAACATTCTGTGAGAGGCGGGGATTATGTGACGTCGCACAATGTCACTGACCCCTGAATCGATGCAGCATTGTTAAAGGGACACTGAAACCAGATTTTTTTTCTTTCGTGATTCAAATAGAGAATGCAATTTTAAGCAACTTTCTAATTGACTCCTATTAAAAAAAAATTTCTCCTTTTCTTGCTATCTTTATTTGAAAAAGAAGGCATCTAAGATTTTTTTTTTTTTGGTTTCATAACTCTGGACAGCACTTTTTTATAGGTGGATGAATATATCCACCAATCAGCAAGGACAACCCAGGTTGTTCACCAAAAATGGGCTGGCATCTAAACTTACATTCTTGCATTTCAAATAAAGATACCAAGAGAATGAAGAAAATTTGATAGGAGTAAATTAGAAAGTTGCTTAAAATTTCATGCTCTATCTGAATCACGAAAGAAAAAAATTGGGTTCAGTGTCCCTTTAACGGCTGCATTGAGATGCTGATTATTTTCAACACCTGTAAAAAAAAAACACACACACACACACACACACACACACACACACACACACACACACACACACGTTTGTTTATAACCTTGTTTGTTCAATCTTAATTTTTAAAAAAAATTGCATTTTTCCCTGCACTCTTTGATGTAGGTTTCTTTTACACATTATAATATATTCATAAAATAATAGTATAGTTTTAATCTGCTGGGTGTCCTGGAAAAAAAAGAACAGGGGTGGAAATGGCTCAACAGTTAAAGGGTTAAAAATACATTACATTAAACAAACTTGTTTTTGTTTTAAAATTGTGCTTTGTCCCACACTCCCTAGAGAGGCCAGAGCACAACTATATATTGGCCTTTTTTATAGAATAAAATCTAAGTAAGACATAGTTTTTTGGTAATTGTATTTGTAAGATTGACAAGTTAATGTGTGTTTCATTAAGGTTATCGTGCTTTTACCAAATCAAAGGATGGTAATATGTGCTTGGCAATGGAATTTGGTGGTGACAAGTCACTCAATGACATTATAGAGGAGAAGAATGAGAGAGGAGAATGTCCATTTCCAGCTTCCACAATCTTAAAGGTTGCTCTACATATGGCAAGAGGCTTAAAGGTACTGTATTAAACTAAAATAGAGAAGCTACAGAAATGTAGACCAGAAATAATTTTAAACAGCTCGTAGTATATATGACAGCTGCTAACAGTGAGCTTGATTCAAGTTCTGTTGAATACCTATGTTTGTTTGTTTGGTGTTTTTTTTTTTTTGTTTTGTTTTTTTTTTATAAACTTTGAGTTCATACTAACTACTTAAACCTCCTAAAATATGTACAGGTCAGACAGTGTGTGTAAGTCAATATTCCATTATATGGAAGTTATCAAAGCCAACACTTCCCTTTCGCAGAACCTATAATTTGCATGGATATACTTGTGCATGTAAATTAAACTGATTACTCAGCTGTGATAATTTAACTGCCTCAATTCATAGAATGGTGTCCTCCAATTTCAGCTTATATAAGCAGCTAAATATTCTTTAGTGAAGGAATAAAGAGAGGAACACTTGTTGCTGGTGACAGGCCTCGGTTCCTTGCTTCTCCAGAGCTTATAAAAATAAAAAATAAATTATGCTTACCTGATACATTTTTCTTTCTGGATAATGAGAGTCCACAACTTCATCAATTATTGGGAATATCACTCCTGGCCAGCAGAACTGTTAAGTATCACTCCACTTCCCATAATTCCCATTCATTCAACTGAAGGGAAATGGGGAAAAAAAGAATAACACAAAGGTGTAGAGGTGCCTGGGGTTTAGTAACAAAAACAAAAAACTGTCTTTTAAATTAAGGGTGGGGTCGTGGATTCTCCATATCCGGAAATAAATTTATCAGGTAAGCATAAATTTTGTTTTCTTAAGATATGCAGAGTCCATGACATCAATTACTAGTGGGAATAAATACCCAAGCTAGAGGACACAGATGACTAGGGGGGAGAACAAGACAGGCAGACCTAAACAGAAGGCAACACTGCTTGAAGAACCTTCCTCCCAAAAGAGGGCTCAGCTAAGGCAAAAGTATCAAATTTGTATAATTTTGAAAAATTATGCAAGAGAGGAACAAGATACAGCGTAGCAAATCTGTTCCACAGAAGCTTAATTTTTTAAAAGCCCAAAAATAAGAGATCCTACCCTTGTAAGGAAGCTAATGAGATGGTGTGTGTGTACAGAGCGTCTAAATGAAAGGCTAAGGTGTCTTGGATGATCTGATCGGTGTATATTATAACCATGTGAGGTTCTAATTAATAATGCGTAGCAGGATTGATGTACAAATTGAATTTAATACATAAACTAAAATCACGGATCCATGATGCTATAAAAAACGCAATAATAAAAACAGTATAAAAACGGTTTTAACATGACAATACATTTCAGATAAGACCAATCATGCACTGGGATTATTCAAAATTCTAATAGCCACGTCTTATTGGTATAGATTCTTAATACTTTCTAAATAACTTTACGTCCTTCTGTGAACTGTCCTAGTAGATAAATGGTAATTGAGATATATATATATATATATGTGTGTGTGCTGAATGAAATCCAAATAATACAATAAGTGAAAAAGATACATGTCAAATGAAACCAATGCTGTGTAGATTTAAAAAAGCAATAACTTGCTAAAAAGTGATAAGTGAAAAGAAAAATGGATTTAAGCCATAGGTGAAAAACAATTGAAAATCAAAAAAAGCAAAAATACAGACAATTCAATGAAAGAATAAAAATATGTGCCAAACTTGTTTCCTTGGTGGTGAGAATCCTCGTTGTAGAATCCAGCTTGATCGCCTTAATTCTGTCTTGGATCTCCTTCAAAGGAATCTCTATAAAAATAGAATCAGACACAGCGTTACACCAATAAGATGCCGCACTTTACACAATGGCAATACATACTTCAAATAAGCAATCAGCTTTTTTTCCCATTAGATCCTTAAAAGATAAGCTATCCTCCTAAAGGAATAATAGATCTCTTAGCCAGAGTAGAAATGTCCCCTTCTACCTTAGGCACCCTGTTCTATGAATCTTTAATGAAGTCAGCAACAGGAAACATCTTCTTGGAGACAGGAAAAAGGAATCCCTGCTTTCTCCCATTCCTGTGCTCATAGTCTGGAACAGGAAACACTTCCTCAATGGAAAGCACATCATAGTAATTATTAAAATGACTATCTTTTAGGGTTGACTACAGGAGTATCAGTGTCGTCCAAAGAAGCCAAAACCTCCATTAACAATACACGAAGGTGTTCAAGCTTAAATCTGAAGGTTACTACTTCAGCATCAGAAGAAGGAATTATGCTGTCCGAATCTGAGATTTCACCCTCAGAGGCTACCAACGTATCCTCCTCATCAGACCTATGAGGAACGGCAACCTGTGTAGCAGCAGGTGGAACGGAAATCTTACTATCTGAATTTCTAATTTTTCTCTTGCATCTTCCCTATAACATTGGGGGGGGGGGGGGCGGAGAAGCAGATAATGCCTCAGATACCGCTAAAGATACCTGTGCAGCTAATTCTGCGAGCAAGTAAACTCCTCCAGGAGATTGAGAGGAACCGCAGGGCACTGCATGTGACACCATTGAGGCTTGGGACAGTTAAGGAGAAAGCTCCGGTATTGCCTGGCAGCATCATCCTGAGACATGAGGCTAAACAAAAATGTACCTTTTTTGTTTAGAAAAGTCTATCTAAACATGAGGTAGATTACTCAATCTTTATTCGTAGGAAAAGCCCCTGTTCCAGACCATGATAAATGAGGCCCAATACACATATCCAGTGACCACAATAAAAATGCACTGTCACCTTAAGGAATAAAAAAAGATCACATTATGCCTTCAAAGATCCTGAAAACATGCATATTTACGAATATGGATGGAAACGGTAGGCAGGGCATATCACATGTATTACACCATATTTTCTATTAACAAAAGTCACAGCTCTTTTAAATGGTCATTATAAACGGTCCCCTGAACATAAGCTCTGAACAGTATGCGCTAGTCCATACTCTGAGGCTGCTGCAAATGACGTTGCTCCGTTCTTGCTGCAAGAGGAGGAGGCGGGGTCACGTGGTCGGCCCCAAGCAAACAGAAAATCGCGCCGCTCTGCTTAAGGAGGCGGAGACCCAGATCGGCAAAGAATGAAAAGCGCACCACATTTCATTCTCCACAGCCGAGTAACACAAGTTAAACGTTAAAGCCATGAATGTTGTAAAAGCCACATTGTCAGTCGCGAGCTGTGAGCAGGTCCTGCTTTGCTTCCCAGGCACAAGACTGAAGAAAAGTTGACTCATTGCAACGTTAACTTACTGCAGTTCTCAGTGACCCAAACTGAAAATGTGCTGCTGTACTACAGTGGTAACTAGCTTAACGTCAGGAAAAATTACATTTACTGAGGGACTGAAAAGGTTAAAATAAACTACAGCCTTTGGAGATGATTTATACAAGGAAAATATCCAAATAAGTGCATAAAGTGCCTGCCACAGCCGATTAAAATCATTTCCAAGGATTTATGTCCCAGCAAAACTGCAATAAATTCTACTTAGTGCAAGTCTCCAACCTGCAAGACAAAAGCACTTACCTGCAGTCTAGCCGTCCGGTAGGAGGACAGCTCACATGGTGTGAAAGGATGCCACTCCTTACAGAGACCTGTGGAAAAAGAAAGAACAGAGTAAACCTACTCTGGCTTTTTTTTTTTTTTTTACTAGGGCAGCAATATGTTAGGAACTTGTGAAGTGGGCTGCGTTTTCCTAACTGCTTTAAAGCCACCACTACTCTACTGAAGAGATTGAAGAAATTAATTCCTTTTTCGGGTACTTTTCCCTGCAAGCACGTCAGACACCAAACTTCACCTCCTCCATTGACAGAGGCAGAGAGAATGACTGGGGATTGTGGGAAGGGGAGTGATACTTAAAGGGACACTGAACCAAAAATTTTTCTTTCGTGATTCAGACAGAGCATGCAATTTTAAGCAACTTTCTAATTTACTCCTATTAATTTTTCTTCGTTCACTTGCTATCTTTATTTGAAAAAGAAGGCATCTAAGCTTCTTTTATGGTTCAGATCTCTGGACAGCACTTTTTTATTGGATGAATTTATCCACCAATCGGCAAGAATAACCCAGGTTATTCACCAAAAATGGGCCGGCATCTAAACCTATTCTTGCATTTCAAATAAAGATACCAAAAGAATGAAGAAAATTTGATAATAGGAGTAAATTAGAAAGTTGCTTAAAATTGCATGCTCTTTCTGAATCACAAAATACAATTTTTTTGGTTTAGTGTCCCTTTAACCCCTTGAGTGCTAATGACGTCTGAGCCGTCACAGAGTTTCCCACTCTGGTGCTAATGACTGCTCAGAGCCGTCACTAGCACTCTCCCAACTTGAGGGAGATCTGGGGGCTCCTACCCCGGCGATCGGTGCTGCAAAATGAAAGGCATCGCCGGGGCTTCCCGTTTTGCGTGGTGACGTCACCGCGCAACTTTATTTAACATTAACAATGTTAAATATAGGAGCAGGGGGCATGCTGCTTAGAAGCCTGTATCTCAGGCATCTAAGCAGCTAGAGACCCCCAAGACCCACCGTTGGAAAGGTAATCACCTAACCTTTCCAACAGTGTAAGTCTTGGGGATCTGAAATAAAAAAAAAATATAAAATAAAAAACCCTTTAAAAAAACCTTAGCATTCAAAGGGTTAATAGTTCTGCTGTGGTGCTCTTTGCCTCCTCCTCCTGGCCAGGAGTGATATTCCCACTAGTAATTGATGAGGAAAGAAAAATAAACAGTTGATCGGGTACAAGAGACCATTATTTGAAAGAGGAGAGTCTGCCCTTTAAACTGTGGGGTTACATACTCCTGTAAGATGCAGGTGATAGCCATAAAACTGCAATAACCTGCAGCTTTTTTTCCTTGAAGGAGGGGTGCTCTACTAAATGCCTTATGTCCCCTTTTGAATGGGTTAGAGGGTAAAGGGACCCCCTCATTTGGGTTAGTTCTACTTAACAGCCAGTGAGCAATCGGTTCTTAAGGCCTGATTGTACCAATCAGGCCTTAAGAACCGGACAGATAGCTCAGCATGCTAATGCACTGTGGCTAAGCTCTGTAGCAACCCAAGGGTTGCAGGTTCGATCCCTGGGTAGGTACATTCATTCTTCCTAGGTCGATTTAAAATGAGCAGCGCCTTGAGACCCTTACTGGTGATTAGCCGCGCTATACAAGTACCACATACATGTACTTTTGTTAAATTCAAAATCGTGAAACATTTTTACTTTTTTGTTCTTCATTTGAGTGAGAACTTGACATTTTCTGTAATGTTCTTTTGCTGTTGAACGGAGAACATTGTGTACTTGTGTATTGTAATGCATTATAGATAATTTTATTTTATCCCAAGATAATCAAAATAAAACTATATTTGATAATAAAAGTATCATTTCATAAGATTTGTGGAATTCAAATTCAAGAACCAAATTGTTTTTGTTTTCTTTGTAGTACTTGCACAATGAAAAGAAGCTGCTACATGGTGATATTAAGTCATCCAATGTTGTTATTAAAGGTGACTTTGAATCCATCAAAATCTGTGACGTCGGTGTGTCTTTGCCTTTGGATGAAAACATGATCAGTAAGTTTGTTTGTGTCCCGAAGACAGAAGCATTAGTAACGTTATGCTTCATCTAATAATGCCTCTGCTGTAGTATAATGGTAATCGCCCCTAAATTAAACTACTGCTAATTACCCCTAAAATAGATAGAACACCTTAAAAGACGATTAAATACAGTAGTTGCGGAGACAACAAATGCATAACAAAAAGAAAACAATGCAAAATATCTTGCTCTAAATTTCAAATGAAAAGTAGACTTTTTTTTTATGCCCCCTGTAACATGTCAGCCATCGGTCAATCACAAAATACATATAAGCATTTTCTGTGAACTCTTCTTATGCTCAGAAAGCGTGCATATAAACGGATTGCGCACGTTATTTTTGCCATTATTTCTTTTGGTTTTAATTGTGTGCTCTGAATCCTGAAAGTTTTGACTTTAGCTTCCCAAAGGGACATTTAAACTCAAAATGTAATTAACCTTTTAAAAGGTTTAATTATGCACATTACAAAAAAAATGTAGTGTTTGTTTTTTATTTTAACTAAAGGGCCATTATTGTAAAGACATTGCATGCTGTAATTTTAAGACTAGTGACCTGCACCCCCACAAAGAGAGAATTCAGAACGTAATATGGCATTAAAACTGATGTCCATGCAAGAGTTTGTTCCCAATCAAACTTAAAAAGCATGGAAGTTCAAAAATTTTAAATTTAATTTGGTATATATTACTGGAATGGCCTATGGTTGTTTGGAATTTGCATGCTTTTTAATATTTGATTGAGAACGCTTGATGTTGGTGCAAATTTTTTTTCTTTTCTTATTGAATTTGTAATATGTACGATGGGAGTGTAGTGTGAATGTGAATTTACCACAGTACTCTGCTGCCACCAAACATGTATAAACTTACATTTTAAAATGTTTTTTTTTATCTCTGTAACCACCACCACTACTACTACTAGATAATGAACTCCTATCTGCATGCCAAAATTGGAGCAAAGTTTGTTGTAGATGAGGTAGTTGTTAAAGGGACATGAAACACAAACCTTTTCGAATGATTAAGCTAGAACATACAATTTTAAACAACTTTCCAATTTACTTCTATTTAATTTTCTTCTTTTTGTATCCTTTGTTGAAAAACATACCCAGGTATGGTCAGGAGCTGGGAACTAGCTGCTAATTGGTGGCTGCACACAAATACCTCTCCATTGGCTTACCAATGTGCTCAGCTAGCTCCCAGTAGTCCATTGATGCTCTTTCAATAATCCATTGATGCTCTTTCAATAAAGGATACCAGAAAAATGAAGAAAAATTGATAAAAGTAAATTGGGAAGTTGGTTAAAATTGTAGGCTGTATCTGAATTCTGAAAGGTTTTGGGTTTCATGTCCCTTTACTGTTGTGAATATTATTATTATTATTATTATTATTATTTCAGTAGTGTACCTGCAAAGTGTATATGTGTAAAGACACAATAAATATTATGTAACCTCTATATCATTCTGATAATGTATCTATCTCTATCGGTTACCAACTTTGCAGGGTCAATGTGTGCAATTTAATAACACTCTGAATTATATCATTTGCAAAGGATGATAGATATAAAACCTGAATCCTTTTTAGTTCTGATTTGTCTAATTAAACTGAGACCAGATCGATAAGCAAACTTAGTTTATTAAAATAATTATTGGAAATAATAAGCAATATTTGAATAAAGCAAATCAATAAGCATACATCATTACACTGATTTAATGATTATCAGGTTAAAACTAATGAAAACCATCAGTAAATTTATTTTCCTTGCAGTAGCTTGCATGTTTAATAGAGAAACACACTTTTGTTATTTAAATTCTCAGCATAGCTGGCAAGAATCGGGAAAACTAATAAACCTGGCAAACCATAAGAAAATTAAATTACCAGATTCCTGATTGACCCAGTGTAATTGTCGACAGATAAGACCAGGTTAACAGAAATTACCTAACAAAATATCCTATATAATAAAAGGCCAAGTGTGTTTGTCCGAAGCTGTCATGCGCAGTAGAGACTGCGCGTGAGGACAAACAAACCTGGCCTTCCAACTGACCTGGTGTTGTGTGGTGGAGTGGGCGTGGCCGGGCGGATGCAGGGTGGGCGTGGCCGGGCGGATGCAGAGTGGGCGGCGATAGAGGGGGGAGAGTGGGCGGCGATAGAGAGAGGGGGGAGAGTGGGCGGCGATAGGGAGAGAGCAAGGGGTGGAACCACTGTACTGCAAAAAATGGCCCGTGTGAACAGGCTTTAGGACTAATTTGACTATAAAGGGCAAACCAGAGCTGATTAACTCACCTGATTCAATAATAAAACTTTGAATATAAATGTAAAGAGCATAAATCAAATTAATAAAACTGTTTCATATAGGTTTGTTTCATACTTGTGGGATCCTTCACTGGGGTTCAGTGTAAAAAGACCCTCTTGGGTTACCCCTGGACCCTCTCTTGACATTATCCTGACTTGTCTATCTGGTCAGCTTAGCCTCCCATCTCCTCTGGATAGGGTGTGGTCATCATGCATGCTCAGTGTGGTCCTTTGTGCCATCTGCTTGTGTCCCCTTCTCCCCCTCTTGTGGGTGAATGTGTATTTTATGGAAAACTCTTAACTCCACCCCCACTGATAAGGTTAGGTTTCAAATAAATTATTGGCTAAAACTATTTACAAATTAATTAACATTTTTGTTAATAAGCTAAGATTTAGCAGGCAGAATATTTTTCCCTTGGAATATGGCACTCGTCACTAAGCTATAATAGACAAATATGTATTTTGTAAATATATTCTGAAAAACAAGTCAGTATCTCTAGTTGACTATTAACCAAGGTTGAATCCCACAAATGTTTATAGAAAAATACTTACATGGTTCTAGTATGACAAACATGGGGGTATTTATACCAGTGATATGATAGGAATCATGCAGTTATGTCAGGGACCTTGAATATCATAGTAACTAAGCATGAATTATTTTGATAAAGTACAAAAACTTCACCGTATGCAATTATATACTGAGAAGCAACACTAGCTAATAGCTACATATTAATACTGAAAAATACTATATATGTGTATGTGTACCTAAATCTATACGTAAATACACATGATCAATTTTACCCCTATATTATATAGCACAGACATATGTGATTGATTATTCAATATCAAAATGTCCTGACATTACGTTATAGGAAAAAGTAAGCCATTTTAATGTGTCTCTAAAAAAACAAACAACAATAAAACATAATTTATGCTTAACTGATAAATTTATTTCATGGTGATGAGTCCACAATCCGTTACTCCTGGGAATTACTCTTCCTTGACACCAGTAGGCGGCAAAGATTCCCAAATTTCAATAGATCTATAAAACCCCTCCCACCTCAAATGTACTTCACTCCTAACGTATAGCCAAGCAAAATGAGGTGAGAAAAAGGAATAAGCCATAAAAGGAGAAGGGGGAAAAATATTAAACCCAAAACCAAAGGGAGGGGTCTTGTGGACTCTCACCACCATGAAAGAAATGAATTTATCTGGTAAGCATAAATTTGTTTTCTTTCATACATTTGGTGAGAGTCCCTGATCCATTACTCCTGGGAACAAATACCCAAACCGTGGAGTTGAGTAATAGCATAAAGGGAGGGATTCAAAAAACATTGTTTCTTTTGTAAAATAATGGTCCACAGTCCTCCATAAGATATATATTTCCCTCCACCAGGAGGAGGTCAAGAACCAATATCAGAGTTTAAAATCCCTCCCATCTCTTAGTTTGTTGGAGATGGTTGAGAATAGAGGTTGTTCCAGCTACTATCTTATGGATTACAAATTGGGAGCTCAGACCTATGTGAGATCCGCAGTCCCTGGGGAGTATCATTTACAAAGAAAAAAGACTCTTCACAGCAGCTGAATGATGGTGACACAGGAATACACTTATGTCCATTTACCTAACAGGATTTCAGCCATAACTACCCTTGTTGCTGAGACTCGTGCCTAGCTTTCCCGAGGGACTCTGGTACCGCCAAAGGTTTGCAGTAGGAAATACCCAATACCTGCACTGGATACTGCTGCATTGACATGCCTGGTAAGTCAGTGGAGATGTGCTGCATTAGTTAAGTGATTTTACACAGCACAGACAGCCCAGATGCTATTTGTAGGTACTGTGACACAGGTACAGCATAGCCAGGGGACTTAACCTGCTCTCCTCATGACAATTTTTTTCTCTCCATATCGTGTCCCTACCAGATCTACTAGCATTGAGAACACTAGGGAAGCCTCTGACCTTTTTTAACCCTCTGGCAGCTTTTGGGATAATTTTCTGAGAACTTTAAAAAATCGTGTGTTTTTATTTAAGAGAACCGGCAATAGCTTAATGCATGATACAGTCGTGCGGTCTCCAGTTAGGCATATTCTAAGAGTTTATATGATTATGCTTGGTACACTTTATTTCACTCAAAAACATTCAGAAGTGTGTTTTTTTATTTCTAAGTCACCGGCTTTACTCCTGGTGATAGCCCCGTCCCCTTTGTGTTCCTGGGCTTTTCTCTCATCTATCCAGAGCCTCCGTGACTAGGTTTAACCTGCAACAGTTGTGACCTAATTTTTAACAGATTTTAATCTGATTTCTAGTGCCTGCCAATCCAAGGAAGGGGATGAGAACCATACAGGAGCTGCCAGGGGGGTACTTAAGGGCTTTTCTTATTTATTGGGGCTTGTGAAACTTACTACAGTGGGATATTGTACAGGTGTCTGAGGGAGTGTTACTATAGTGCAGAGGGCTCTTTACCAGGTTTTCTCTCTTATTGAAACAGTTAGTACAAACATGGAACAAGAAGTTTTCTGTCCCCACTGACATTTATATTGACAAGTCAGTTACTGGTGTGTGTTTATTTTGCAAAATGTTCCAGTATGACAGGTCACTCAAATCTCTAAGAACTGTATACCTCAAATTTTGCATACATATCAGCTGCAACAGTCTACTATACAGAGGGAATTCTCCCTGTACTTGACACTCATGGGGAAAACTACTGTTTTTACTCCTGAAACTAAAAATAAAATCTACAAAATAGTGACTGTTTAACGGCTGTCCCCAATTAAATAGGCGTAAATCTGGGGATTTAACTCAGTCGCCTAAGGTAAATGTTCAAAATATTTCTTGTGCTGATAACCTAAGGTTTAGAATTGATAACATCCTCTCTAAACATGTTTTTTTTTTTTTTTTTACAAGGACCTATAGGCAGCTGTACACATAGCACTTTCTAAAGTGATCTGCAGTGTACCCTATTATATGCACAATTCTATATTGTATTAAACATAACAATGGTGTCATTACCATTTATTATCACTATCTTCACTATTTATACTTATTTTTAAGTCAATTAAGCATTGTTCTCCCATCATTACCAGGGGGTTTTAAGGTGTGTGTTTGTTTTTTTTAGTCTGCACTTTATATACTGCTATACACTTTTTAACCTTTGGTATATTATTTGCTGTAATGCATATCATGCAGATTCAGTTCTCTATTCTAATAAAAAAAAATAGCTAAAAGCAATTTATGTGTATTGCATGTTCAGCAGCACAAATATAATTTTTACATAGGCAGGACTCCTGTCTGTGAATGCAAGACATTACAGGTCGTATGCTATTGGTTTACACAATTCTGTAGTTTATATACCGCCTAGGTATATAGGTATACATTCATTGTACTTTGCATGTTTTTATTTCCAATTCAAGTCTGTAGGATGTATCTGTATTTTAATACTACAGTGGAGATAATTTAGAGATAAAAGATCTATTGGTATCTCTCTTTACCTATGTTATGTGTAAATTCTATGCACAAATTTTCATGCAGATACTGGATATTGGTCATGAATATGTTCACTATCAGTAGAGATCAAATCCATTGGTATCTCTTATACCGTTATGAGTGATTTATATGTATGTACTTACATTTATCATTCAGATACTGAGCATCAATTATGAATATTTTAATTATGCACTTTGTATGTTTACCTTTATGAATATATGCAGTCTCTGCTTATTCTTGACATGAATTTGCAAGTGTCTAATGTGTACCTGTTGGTCTATATGTGCTGCTTTTTTAATCAGGAAGGCCACATGACAGTCTAAATATGAGCAAATGTTCATGTATACTACTTTTGTCATGTACAGATATTTTAAACTTATGTATAAGTTTCTACATTTTTGGGATCTACCCTGAAAATAGTTTGGATACCTGGACTGATTCTCTTTTATCCTTCAAGAGATCAAGTGTGTTTGTGTTCTTTGAAGCAGAGTCCCCCTGATTGACCAGCGGTCCTATATACATGTTGTCTATATGATCTTTAAGAACAGCAATTTATAAAAGGATAGGGGCATAATTAATCCTAGTACCTGTGTAACCCCAGGGTCAAGGTTTTTACCCCAATCTGTTCATTGTCCAAAGGGATTTACAGTTCTGTCCTTGATTTCATACCCCTAAACATATTGGTCAGGATTCCCACTTGTATAGTGGGAACATCCTTTGTCTCTCTCTCCCCCCCCCCCCCCTTAATCCAAAAGGTTTAGTTTAGGGCTATTCTATACCTCCAAGGATTCTTTTCGGCACACTAGCTGTACCTACCAGGTATTCCGTGATAACCTTACCCTTTACTGTTCAATTTAGGCACCAGTGTCTTTTGGACTTAGTTACTGCAAACTACGTAAAGTATTCTGAAACTTGTATTGGACTTCAATGTTTAGCATAGGCCTATGTTCAAACTTGCTGTTTCTGTGATCTTTATTCTGATAAGCAAAATATCAGTTAGTAATTCAGTAAAGATTTAAAAAAAAAATACCTGATTGATCTGTGTAACTGTTCCTGCATTCTGAGTTTCACCCACCCTAACTCTCTCTCCGCTAATGTTATATGAAGAAACGGCTTTAGGCAAAAGTAGTCTGTAAAACTGCCTTATCCTGAAAAAAAACATGACCATGAGGAATACAGGAAAGAGCAGATTGCAAAACCCTTAACACCAGGTTAAGATTCCGTGAAGGAAAAATTGGCTTGATCACAGGTTTAATAAGAGCCAAAGCCTGAACAAAACAATGAACATCAGGAAGATTGGCAATTTTCCTGTGAATTAAAACTGAATGAGCAGAGAACGGGTAGATAGGCTCTTATCCAGACCGTACTGAATAGATGTGCACATTCCAGATGAGCGTTAGTCGTGTGAAAAATCGAACTGATCACACCAAAAACCAGACGCGCACAAAACAGCAAGGGGAAAAATGTAAAGATTCTGTAGACTAGAGTGTCTAAATGTTAAATTGTACTTACCAATAGACGAAAATCTAGTACTGAAACATATCAGCAGAGGTAATGGAATTAGGAGTATATTGTAGATTTATAAGAGGTAAAATATTTCCCATGAGGCAAAATAGGAGCCTCAAACCATACCCCCATATACATTCCACTGACTAGCACTGTACTCTTGAGGGGAAACGGGCCCCAATATATACTGAGAACCCCTCTCACTGGAGAATCAAATGCACATCTTCATTTTACGACCACTTCCATCTGAGGCAAAGTAAAGACTACAGGATTTGTGAGGTGGGAGGAGTTTTAGAGAATGCTTTGTGTTTGTGAATCTTTCCCTCCTAGTGGTAAGCAAGAGTAATTCCCAGGAGTAATGGATCGTGGACTCTCACCATCTGTATGAAAGAAATAATACACTATATGGTGGTGATTAAGTGCTGTAACCCCTTTATAGAACCTATGTTTTCAAATTTTATGGGGTTAAAGGGCATTAAAGTGATTGAAGTATAACACAATACTGGGCAGTAGATACATGTAATATTTTAAAACAGGGCCACTTTAATTTATTAACATTTTGAAAGATGTTATGTTTTTAAAATAATTCCCTTTCAGTTTGTGGTTCACCCAACGACTCGAAAGCCGGATTTGTCATAGATATGCTAAACAAGGTAGGAGATGCTAACAGAGGAACGGCAGAATGTTTACTATAACTAAGAGCGAAGTAATTTTATAAACAGTCTTTTAAAATGTTAATAAATGAAAGTACCCGTTTTATAGATTACCTTTATATATACTGCCCAGTATTGTGTTGTACTTTACAATCACTATGCACAAAATATACTTTGTAAACAGTTATTCCCCACCTCCCTCTAGTCACGGGTGGCCAACCTGTTGAAATCTCACTTTCACTGCATGTCATTGATTACGTGTTCACTTGTGCAACGACTCTCCTGCAGATAATTGCAGTGAAACCTGGAGGGATGCATGACATTGGTTTAGTATTTCATTTTCTTTTAAAGGTACAGTCTACACCAGAATATTGTTTTAAAAGATAGATAATCCCTTTATTACCCATTCCCTAGTTTTGCATAACCAAGTTATATTAATACACTTTTTACCTCTGTTATTATCTTGTATCTAAGCCTCTGCAAACTGCCCCTTATTTCTGTTCTATGGACAGACTTGCATTTTAGCCAGTCAGTGCTGGCTTCTAGGAACTCCACGTGTGTGAGCACAGTGTTATCTATATGGAACAAATTAACTAACACCCTCTAGTGGTGAAAAACTGTCAAAATGCCCTGAGCTAAGAGGTGGCCTTCAAGGGCTTAGAAATTATCATATGAACCTCTTAGATTTAGCTTTCAACTAAGTATACCAAGAGAACAAAGCAAAATTGGTGATAGAACTACATTGGAAAATTGTTTAAAATTACATGCCCTATCTGAATAATGAAATTTTGTTTTGGACTAGACTGTCCCTTTTTTACGGGTATTTTTTACGGTGGTGTTTTGATCTGTTTGTAAAATGCATAAAGTTACAATAATATAGTTTGAGAGCATTGATGATATCCTTGTAATGATGGGAAAACAAATTACAGGATTACCTCCATCTGTGTACTTACTGTACAGTAGTGTAGCAATTTCACATTAGAAGCTTGTTCTACATTTAGAATAAAATATAGCTGCAAGCAGCGATAGAGGTGGCCATGTGCATCGACATTTCAATGGCATACAAGCAGCTAGGTCACAATATAAAGCTTTATAGAAGTTTTTACAATTCAAAACATTAGCAGTTGGAAAGAAAACACATTTTTGAAATTTTTGCGTTTTTCAAGATGGCTGCCCCACCATATGACCAATACTTTCATCACGATCAGATGTAACTCTAGGTGACAATATATGGTTATACAGCAAATTTCACAGCTTTAACATAAGCGGTTGGAAAGAAACACTTTTTCGAAATTTTCGCGTAAACCAATATGGCTGCCACAGCTTGTGACCAATTCCTCAACATTAACAACTGTGACTAGGTCACAATATAAGGTTATACAGCAAGTTTCACAGTTCTAACATAAGCAGTTGCAGAGAAAATAGATTTTCGAAATATTCGCATAAAACAAAATGGCTGCCAGATCATATGATATACAGCCTCCATATTATGCACAATAATTGTCACCATAGATGTCAATAAACATGGCAAAAATAAAGCATTTTTGTAAAACGGTTTTTGTTTTATTATTAGTTTAAAAATATCGTTAAGCGTTTTTGAACAATTCAAAATGGCTGCCAAACCACATGACCTATCAATTTCTCTTGAACAAATCTGAATGTTAGTCATAAGATAACTGTAAACAAAATTTCAAGTGTGCGCCTTAAGCGGTTTCGGAGAAGAAGATTTTTATAATTTTTAAAAACAGCGCATACGAAACAAAATGGCCGCCAAGCTATGCATTGTATGGCTTTCAAATTGTACATACTAATGCTCACTATAAACCTCTACAATTTGCAGAAGTTTTATGAAAATTTGCAAATGTTTTATTTCACGAAGGCGACTGCGCAGTGCAAATTTTTACTGCAATATTGCCTTTAGCGGTCATGACTGTGTACTCATGTGTCTGCTACACTGTAATATAGTTAAATAGTGTAAACATAATGCATAAATTGCAAATTTGCGCAATTAAATGTTGATAAAGGTTAATGTCTCACAGCAACCACGTTGATTATGGAAAAATCGCAATTTAAACAAACTTGGTAGAGGACCTTCCAAGGAGTATTTGTGCAAAATTGTGCTTTATTGCACTAAGCGGTTTACGAGAAGATGTTTAAAGATTTTCGCAAAATGCAAGATGGCTGCTACCTCATGTGACCAAAGCACTTCTGTTGAGCAATGGCAAATCTAGGTCATAGCAGCACTGAGCACAGCAAGTTTCAAAGTTGTAACATAAGCAGTTCCAGAGCTGAAGATTTTTAAGCGTTTCTCGAAATTTGTCGCAAAAAACAAAATGGCTGCCTAACTATATGACCTATGAGTTCAATGTTGCATGAGATGTAGCATTGCAATAGGCTGTAGCAGCAAACCTGATTTCAAGATTTTAGCATAATTAATTTGTGTTTTTGTGAGCAATTTACTCAAGAGGCAGTATTAAATTACAAATAATTACGGTAAACATAAAACCAATATTGTTTCCGCATCATGTGACTGATTATCTCCTAATGAGCAACTGTGAATCTAGGTCACCATAAAAGATTATACAGCAAATTTCACGGTTCTTACATAAGCGGTTGCAGAGAAAATAGACTTTCGATATTTTTGCGTAAACCAAGATGGCTGCCCGATCCTAAGATACAGCCTCCATATTACGCACTATAGTGCTCACCATAGATGTTAATAAACATGGCAAAAATAAATCGGTTTTGTCAAACGGTTTTTGTTTTATTAAAGATTAAACAATATCGTTAAGCAATTTTGAACAATTCAAAATGGCTGGGAAACCACATGACCAATTGACTTCTCTTGAACAAATCTGAATATTGGTCATAACATAATTTTATTAACCACGTTTCAGGTCCGTCTCATAAGCGGTTTCGGAGAAGAAGATTTTTTTCTCTTAAGTGTATCCAGTCCACGGATCATCCATTACTTGTGGGATATTCTCCTTCCCAACAGGAAGTTGCAAGAGGATCACCCACAGCAGAGCTGCTATATAGCTCCTCCCCTCACTGCCATATCCAGTCATTCTCTTGCAACTCTCAACAAAGATGGACGTAGTAAGAGGAGTGTGGTGTATTATAGTTAGTTTTTTAACTTCAATCAAAAGTTTATTTTTAAATGGTACCGGAGTGTACTGTTTTATCAACGGCAGCATTAGAAGAAGAATCTGCCTGTGATTTCTATGATCTTAGCAGAAGTAACTAAGATCCATTGCCGTTCTCACATATTCTGAGGAGTGAGGTAACTTCAGAGGGGGAATGGAGTGCAGGTTTTCCTGCAATAAGGTATGTGCAGTAAACATATTTCTAGGGATGGAATTGCTAGAAAAATGCTGCTGATACCGGATTAATGTAAGTTAAGCCTTAAATGCAGTGATTTAATAGCGACTGGTATCAGGCTTATTAACAGAGATACATACTCTTATAAAAGTGCAATATAAAACGTTTGCTGGCATGTTAATCGTTTTTATATATGTTTGGTGATAAAACTGATTGGGGCCTAGTTTTTTTTCTCCACATGGCTGGCTTGATTTTTGCCTAGAAACAGTTCCTGGAGGCTTTCCACTGTTGTAATATGAGTGGGAGGGGCCTTTTTTAGTGCTTTTCTGTGCAGATAAAAATACTGACAGACATCCAGCTGCCTTCTGCATGATACAGGACATCTCTGAAGGGCTCAAAAGGCTTCAAAGTCGTGTTTGAGGAGGGTAACAAAACGTTTTTGTCATTTATTATTCTGTTTTTGTTATTAAGGGGTTAATCATCCATTTGCAAGTGGGTGCAATGCTCTGCTGACTTGTTACATACACTGTAAAAATTTTGTTAGTGTAACTGCCTTTTTTCACTGTTTCAAATTTTGTCAAAATTTGTTTCTCTTAAAGGCACAGTAACGTTTTTTATATTGCTTGTTAACTTGCTTTAAAGTGTTTTCCAAGCTTGCTAGTCTCATTGCTAGTCTGTACAAACATGTCTGAAACAGAGGATACTTGTTCATTATGTTTAAAAGCCATGGTGGAGCCCCATAGGAGAATGTGTACTAAATGTATTGATTTCACCTTAAACAGTAAAGATCAGTCTTTATCTATAAAAGAATTGTCACCAGAGGGGTCTGTCGAGGGGGAAGTTATGCCGACTAACTCTCCCCACGTGTCGGACCCTTCGCCTCCAGCTCAAGGGACGCACGCTAATATGGCGCCAAGTACATCAGGGACGCCCATAGCGATTACTTTGCAGGACATGGCTACAATCATGAATAATACCCTGTCAGAGGTATTATCCAGATTGCCTGAATTGAGAGGCAAGCGCGATAGCTCTGGGGTTAGACGAGATACAGAGCGCGTAGATGCTGTAAGAGCCATGTCTGATACTGCGTCACAATATGCAGAACCTGAGGACGGAGAGCTTCAGTCTGTGGGTGACGTCTCTGAATCGGGGAGACCTGATTCAGAGATTTCTAATTTTAATTTTAAAGCTTGAGAACCTCCGTGTATTGCTTGGGGAGGTATTAGCTGCTCTGAATGACTGTGACACAATTGCAGTGCCAGAGAAATTGTGTAGGCTGGATAAATACTATGCAGTGCCGGTGAGTACTGATGTTTTTCCAATACCTAAAAGGCTTACAGAAATTATTAGTAAGGAGTGGGATAGGCCCGGTGTGCCCTTTTCCCCACCTCCTATATTTAGAAAAATGTTTCCAATAGATGCCACTACACGGGACTTATGGCAGACTGTCCCTAAGGTGGAGGGAGCAGTTTCTACTTTAGCAAAGCGTACCACTATCCCGGTTGAGGACAGTTGTGCTTTTTCAGATCCAATGGATAAAAAATTAGAGGGTTACCTTAAGAAAATGTTTATTCAACAAGGTTTTATTTTACAGCCCCTTGCATGCATTGCGCCTGTCACTGCTGCGGCGGCATTCTGGTTTGAGGCCCTGGAAGAGGCCATCCATACAGCTCCATTGACTGAAATTGTTGACAAGCTTAGAACTCTTAAGCTAGCTAACTCATTTGTTTCTGATGCCATTGTTCATTTGACTAAACTAACGGCTAAGAATTCCGGATTCGCCATCCAGGCACGTAGGGCGCTATGGCTCAAATCCTGGTCAGCTGATGTGACTTCAAAGTCTAAATTACTCAACATTCCTTTCAAGGGGCAGACCTTATTCAGGCCTGGTTTGAAAGAAATTATTGCTGACATTACTGGAGGTAAGGGTCATACCCTTCCTCAGGACAGGGCCAAATCAAAGGCCAAACAGTCTAATTTTCGTGCCTTTTGAAATTTCAAGGCAGGTGCAGCATCAACTTCCTCTGCTTCAAAACAAGAGGGAACTTTTGCTCAATCCAAGCAGGCCTGGAAACCTAACCAGTCCTGGAACAAGGGCAAGCAGGCCAGAAAGCCTGCTGCTGCCTCTAAGACAGCATGAAGGAGCGGCCCCCTATCCGACAACGGATCTAGTAGGGGGCAGACTCTCTCTCTTCGCCCAGGCGTGGGCAAGAGATGTTCAGGATCCCTGGGCGTTGGAGATCATATCTCAGGGATATCTTCTGGACTTCAAAGCTTCTCCTCCACAAGGGAGATTTCACCTTTCAAGATTATCTGCAAACCAGATAAAGAAAGAGGCATTCCTAAGCTGCGTACAAAATCTTGTAATGGGAGTGATCCATCCAGTTCCGCGGACGGAACAAGGACAGGGGTTTTATTCAAATCTGTTTGTGGTTCCCAAAAAAGAGGGAACCTTCAGACCAATTTTGGATTTAAAGATCCTAAACAAATTCCTCAGAGTTCCGTCATTCAAGTTGGAAACTATTCGAACCATTTTGCCCATGATCCAAGAGGGTCAGTACATGACCACAGTGGACTTAAAGGATGCCTACCTTCACATTCCGATTCACAAGAATCATCATCAGTTCCTGAGGTTTGCCTTTCTAGACAGGCATTACCAATTTGTAGCTCTTCCATTCGGGTTGGCTACAGCCCCAAGAATTTTTACAAAGGTTCTGGGCTCACTTCTGGCGGTCCTAAGACCGCGAGGCATAGCGGTGGCTCCTTACCTGGACGACATCCTGATACAGGCGTCAAGCTTTCAAATTGCCAAATCTCATACGGAGATAGTTCTGGCATTCCTGAGGTCGCATGGGTGGAAAGTGAACGAAGAAAAGAGTTCTCTATCTCCTCTCACAAGGGTTTCCTTCCTAGGGACTCTAATAGATTCTGTAGAAATGAAAATTTACCTGACAGAGTCCAGGTTATCAAAACTTCTAAATGCTTGCCGTGTTCTTCACACCATTCCGCGCCCCACGGTGGCTCAGTGCATGGAAGTAATCGGCTTAATGGTAGCGGCAATGGACATAGTGCCATTCGCGCGCCTGCATCTCAGACCGCTGCAATTATGCATGCTCAGTCAGTGGAATGGGGATTACACAGATTTGTCCCCTCTACTAAATCTGGGTCAGGAAACCAGAGATTCTCTTCTCTGGTGGTTATCTCGGGCCCATCTTCGCAGACCAGATTGGACAATTGTAACAACAGATGCCAGCCTTCTAGGTTGGGGTGCAGTCTGGAACTCCCTGAAGGCTCAGGGTTCATGGACTCCGGAGGAGAAACTCCTCCCAATAAATATTCTGGAGTTAAGAGCAATATTCAATGCTCTTCTGGCTTGGCCTCAGCTAGCAACACTGAGGTTCATCACGACTGTGGCTTACATCAATCATCAAGGGGGAACCAGGAGTTACCTAGCGATGTCAGAGGTCTCCAAGATAATTCGATGGGCAGAGACTCACTCTTGCCACCTGTCAGCGATCCATATCCCAGGTGTAGAGAACTGGGAGGCGGATTTTCTAAGTCGTCAGACTTTTCATCCGGGGGAATGGGAACTCCATCCGGAGGTGTTTGCTCAATTGGTTCTCCGTTGGGGCAAACCAGAATTGGATCTCATGGCGTCTCGCCAGAACGCCAAGCTTCCTTGTTACGGATCCAGGTCCAGGGACCCAGAAGCGGCACTGATAGATGCTCTAGCAGCGCCTTGGTTCTTCAACCTGGCTTATGTGTTTCCACCGTTTCCTTTGCTCCCTCGTCTGATTGCCAAAATCAAACAGGAAAGAGCATCGGTGATATTGATAGCGCCTGCGTGGCCACGCAGGACCTGGTATGCAGACCTAGTGGACATGTCATCCTTTCCACCATGGACTCTGCCTCTGAGACAAGACCTTCTAATACAAGGTCCTTTCAATCATCCGAATCTACTTTCTCTGAGACTGACTGCATGGAGATTGAACGCTTGATCCTATCAAAGCGTGGCTTCTCCGAGTCAGTAATTGATACCTTAATACAGGCACGAAAGCCTGTCACCAGGAAAATTTACCACAAGATATGGCGTAAATATCTTCATTGGTGTGAATCCAAGAATTACTCATGGAGTAGGGTTAGGATTCCTAGGATATTGTCCTTCCTCCAAGAGGGTTTGGACAAAGGATTATCAGCTAGTTCTTTAAAGGGACAGATTTCTGCTCTGTCTATTCTTTTACACAAGCGTCTGGCAGAAGTTCCAGACGTTCAGGCATTTTGTCAGGCTTTAGTTAGAATTAAGCCTGTGTTTAAACCTGTTGCTCCTCCATGGAGCTTAAACTTGGTTCTTAAAGTTCTTCAAGGGGTTCCGTTTGAACCCCTTCATTCTATTGATATCAAACTTCTTTCATGGAAAGTTCTTTTTCTGATGGCTATTTCCTCGGCTCGAAGAGTCTCGGAGTTATCTGCCTGGGTTTTTTCCTAAGGTGGTTTCTAACAAGAATATCAATCAAGAGATTGTTGTTCCATCATTATGTCCTAAGGAACGTCTTTTGCATAATCTAGACGTAGTCCGTGCCTTGAAGTTTTACTTACAGGCTACTAAAGATTTTCGCCAAACATCTAACCTGTTTGTTGTTTACTCTGGACAGAGGAGAGGTCAGAAGGCCTCGGCAACCTCTTTCTTTTTGGCTTCGGAGTATAATCCGTTTAGCCTATGAGACTGCTGGACAGCAGCCTCCTGTAAGGATTACAGCTCATTCTACTAGAGCTGTGGCTTCCACCTGGGCCTTTAAAAATGAGGCCTCTGTTGAACAGATTTGCAAGGCTGCAACTTGGTCTTCGCTTCATACTTTTTCCAAATTTTACAAATTTGATACTTTTGCTTCTTCGGAGGCTGTTTTTGGGAGAGGTTCTACTGGCAGTGGTTCCTTCCGTTTAAGTTCCTGCCTTGTCCCTCCCATCATCCGTGTACTTTGGTATTGGTATCCCACAAGTAATGGATGATCCGTGGACTGGATACACTTAACAAGAGAAAACATAATTTATGCTTACCTGATAAATTTATTTCTCTTGTAGTGTATCCAGTCCACGGCCCGCCCTGTCCTTTTCAGGCAGGTCTAAATTTTAATTAAACTACAGTCACCACTGCACCCTATGGTTTCTCCTTTCTCGGCTTGTTTCGGTCGAATGACTGGATATGGCAGTGAGGGGAGGAGCTATATAGCAGCTCTGCTGTGGGTGATCCTCTTGCAACTTCCTGTTGGGAAGGAGAATATCCCACAAGTAATGGATGATCCGTGGACTGGATACACTACAAGAGAAATAAATTTATCAGGTAAGCATAAATTATGTTTTTAGTTTTTAAAAACAGCGCATACAAAACAAAATGGCCGCCACACTGTGTAATGTATTGCTTTCATATTACACACACTAATGCTCACCATAGACCTCTACAATTTGCTGACGTTTCATGAAAATTTGCAAATGTTTTATTTCACGACGGCGAATGCGCAATGCAAATTTTAACTGCAATATTGTCTTTGAGGGTTATGACTATGTTTAATCATGTTTTTATTACACTGCGTAATTTTGCACTTTATACGTTAGTTTTACAATATTTAACCATATTACAAATAAATGACGATTAAAAAGGTTAATGTCTCACAGCAGCCATGTTGATTATGGAAAAATCGCAATTTTAACAAACTTGGTAGAGGATCTTGCAAGGAGCATATGTGCAAAATTGCGCTTTATTGCACTAAGCAGTTTAAGAGAAGATGTTTAAATATTTTCGCAAAATGCAAGATGGCTGCTACATCATGTGACCAAGGCACTTCTGTTGAGGAAAATGTAGGTCATAGTAGCACTGAGCACAGCAAGTTTCAAAGTTGTAACATAAGCAGTTTCAGAGCTAAAGATAATTTAAGCAGTTTTCGAAATTTGTCGCAAAAAACAATATGGCTGCGTAACCTTATGACCTATGAGTTCAATATTATATGAGATGTAGCATAGCAATAGGCAGTACCAGCATACCTGATTTTAAGAGCTTTGCATTTTGCAGTTCAAGAGTTATGGGCAATAGTATAAGTTTGGCGGAATAATAATAATAATCCTGACAATAATAGGTTGTCCTGCAACTTCGTTGCATGGCCACCTAATTAACTGAAATCTTAGCACATGTTGACACTTCATATTTTATTTTCTTCCTATTTCTCAGTGAGTGATTCCACAGCCAATTATATTGGAACTGAGCCATGGAAACCAAAAGAAGCCTTAGAGGATAACGGGGTCATTACTGACAAGTCTGATATATATGCTTACGGTCTCACACTCTGGGAGATGATGACTTTGTCAATACCACATATAAATTTGCCACCAGAAAATGATGATGATGTAGGTATGTAAGCAAACCTTCTATACATTTAAATTTCATACAGTTTTTACTGAAGTGCATCACTCTTCTGAAGTATGTAATACAATTTAGTATAGAATGGCTTTTTTTTTCCCTTCCCCTGCTTGATACTGAGCTTAAACATTTTAGGCATATCTTTATATATTTTTAGATTCCTTTGATGAACATGATTTTGATGAGGATGCATATTATGAAGCATTGGGGACAAGACCTCCACTTAATATTGAAGAACTTGATGAATCCTATCAATTGGTTATCGAATTATTTACCATTTGCACAAGTGAAAACCCTAAGGAGAGGCCTTCTGCAAGCCAAATTCTTGAGATCCTGGAGGCGGAAGTTAAAAATTAAGCATTTCTTACACTCAAAAAAAAGAAAAAGGAAAAAAAAGCTAGTTATTTGAAACCTTTAATTTTCGCTACGGTGTTTTGGACAATAGTTACATTTAGAACACTGAAGTGCTGTAGTGAGTAAGATGTTGCTGTGATAGTTTAAAGCAACAAGTTGCAATTTTATCTTTAATTGTTTTAAGAAAATGTTAGAAACTGCATCTAGAAATTAGAAATCCCTGTGCATTCTTTGTAAAATGACTTACATTTGGTGAAAAATGTCAATGTTTGTTATATATATTCAGTTTATGCACTTTCATGTGTAGCTTCTAACACTACTTTTCTACAATGTAGCAGATAGGGAGCTATTCACGTCTGCAGTTGTCCTGTGTTTTTTCCATGTTTTATTCATGTTTAGTTCGTTATTAAACCTTTTTATATATAAAAAGAGGACTCAGTGAAATTGCTTACACAATAAAGGTAAATTACATGTTCTACTTGATAGTGTGCATGGTCTGGATAATAAACAATGTTCAGTTTTATTTCCATTTACTTTAAAATCAGTTTTGATTTGCTAAGATTCAAAAACTTCTAACTAAGATGAAACTTTGGACACTACATAGTTTATCCTGCATAAATCTCTTGATCTCTAGCTCTCTAATTTCAAACTGGAACATCTTTTGTAAAACTTTAAACATGCTTATTAGCCCCTTGCTTAGCCCGGCGTACTGTTATCAATGTTTCTTTGTTCTCTTAGTATCTTTATTTGAAAAGCAGGAATGGAAGCTTTGAAGCTGGCCCATTTTAGGTTCAACACCTGGGTTGCGCTTGTTGATTCAATCAAGTGCTATCCAGGGTGCTGAACCGAAAATGGGCCGGCTCCAAAGCTTCCATTCCTGCTTTTTCAAATAAAGATACCAAGAGAACATAGAAAATTTGCTTAAAGTTGCTTAAAATTTGCCTGCTCTATCCGAATCATGAAAGAAGAAAAAATTGGTTTAGTATCCTTGAAGAAAAATCCCTGAAGAAAACCTTGTAGTGTTGGGTTTTTTCTTTTTAAAGATACGATGAGTCCACGGATTTAATCTTTGTGGGATTACGCCTCCTGGTCAGCAGGAGGAGGCAAAGAGCACCACAGCAGAGCTGTGTGTGTGTATATATATATATATATATATATATGTGTGTGTGTGTGTATATATATGTGTGTGTGTGTATATATGTATATGTATGTATGTATGTATATATATATATATATATATATGTGTATATATATGTGTATATATATATATATGTGTGTATATATATATATATATATATATATATGTATGTATATGTATATATATATATATATATATATATATATATATATATATATATGTATGTATATATATGTATATATATGTGTGTATATATATATATATATATATATATTCTCCTCCCTTCCCTCCCACTCCAGTCATTCTCTTTGCCTGTGTTAGTGATAGGAAGAGGTAAAGTGAGCCTTCCGTTTAGGTTACCTGTCTTGTCCCTCCCGTTTCATCCGTGTACTATAGCTTTGGTATTGTATCCCACAAGTAAGGATGAAATCCGTGGACTCATCGTATCTTTAAAAAGAAAAGGAAATTTATGCTTGCCTGATAAATTTTGTTTCTTTTTAGATACGATGAGTCCACGGCCTGCCCTGTTTTTTTGAGACAGGTCTTTATTTTTGTCAGACACCTCTGCACCTTGGCTTTTCCTTTCTCTCTTCCTAACTTTGGTCGAATGACTGGAGTGGGAGGGAAGGGAGGAGCTATATATACAGCTATGCTGTGGTGCTCATTGCCCCCTCCTGCTGACGATCAGGCGTAATCCCACAAGTAAGGATGAAATCCGTGGACTCATCGTATCTAAAAAGAAACAAATTTATCAGGTAAGCATTTTTTTTTTTTTTTTTTGTTTAATACATATTTCTTTTGGCACCTGACTGCTTCCGGAGTGAGTAGCGCCGTGAGTAGTGTGTGCAACATTTTTTTTGGTGCAAGACCCATAAGAATGTGTTATTGTAATAAGCAGGTTAAATTATAAAAATTAAGTCACCCATTTAACAGTTTTTTCCATTAATGTCAATATTATAATTTTATTTTTAACTTGTGTACATCTAAAGAAGTATTTTTATTTGCATACACATAAATATCACTTGAATCACAAAAAAGAATATCTTCACTGTAGTGTGCACAATGAGGCATAAGCTTTGTAAATATAAAAAATACAGATTATTTTTGTCTGACAAAACCTATTACTTAAAAGAAAAGACAATATATTCATTGCACTTCTGGGTAGTCTTCTCTGGGGACAGTGGAAGTGACGGGTGTTATGAGGCACACATAAAAAAAATAAAGATGTTAACTGTGCAAGGGATGTAACATGTTGCTGTTGTATTGGAGGGTTAAACTTATAGTGGGGCCATTTTGGACCCTCTGGGTTGTTTGTGCAGCTCTGAATAATACTGGGTGACTATTTTTAAGTGACAGGGACCCAGCACACAAACTTCCAACATATGCCCCTTATATAAGGCAACTAAATTACTGAAACATACACTCTAGTAAAGACAAAAAAAAATGACTCTTATCTGAGATTCAAGGCCCTAGTGAGTGTGTGTCAATGAGGGCAGCAGCCAGCAAAGCATAATATTCATGCTGTTTAAAGGGATACAAATGTTAAAATGAAAAAATGTAAACACTGCTGTACATGCATAACTATGCTTGCCTAGTGATTTAACATGAAATCTTTCCAATGGTTTATTTTTACTTGCTGAAGCTCTGGTTTACAGTTCCTTTACCTTAATTTATTTTACAAGATATGACGAGTCCACGGATTTCATCTTTACTTATGGGATATCGCCTCCTGGTCAGCAGGAGGAGGCAGCACCACAGCAGAGCTGTATATATAGCTCCTCCCTTCCCTCCCACTCCAGTCATTCCCTTTGCCTGTGTTAGTGATAGGAAGTGAGGTGTTCGTTTAGATTCTTTAATCAAGAGTTTATTATTTCTCTTACATGGTGTATCCAGTCCACGGATTCATCCTTACTTGTGGGATATTCTCAATCCCTACAGGAAGTGGCAAAGAGAGCACACAGCAAAGCTGTCCATATAGCTCCCCTCAGGCTCCGCCCCCCAGTCATTCTCTTTGCCGCTCTAACAAGTAGCATCTCAACGGGAGGGTAAAGAGTATGTGGTGTTAGATTTGTAGTTTTTATTTCTTCAATCAAGAGTTTATTTTAAAATAGTGCCGGTTTGTACTATTTACTCTGAGGCAGAAAGTGATGAAGATTTCTGCTGAGAGGAAAAAGATTTTAGCATGTTGTAACTAAAATCCATTGCTGTTCCCACACAGGACTGTTGAGTATCGGAGAACTTCAGTTGGGGGGGAACAGTTTGCAGGCTTAACTGCTTAAGGTATGCTCAGTCACTTTTTTTCTAACAAGACTTGGTAATGCTAGAAGACTGACAGAAATCCCCATGTGGGAAGGTAAGCCATATTCTGAGACTCAGTATAGAAGGATGGCTTAGTTAAAGGGCTTAAATCACTGGTGGACACTTATGGGGAAATCGATTATTTTATTACTATAATCTGACATTTGCACAAGTGTTTATTATGTTTGGAACACTTTTTTGGGGTTTTATACGCCTGGCATATTTTTAGACACCTAATTTGGCTTAGGAAGGCCCCACAACTCCGGAGTGAAGAGGGAGGGGGCCTAATTTTCGTGCCTCAGTTGCGCAGTTCTTTTGCAAGACCGCTTCATGCAGCTTCACATGTAGAGTCCAGAGATTGCAGGAGGACTACAGGGAGGCTTATTTTCGTCCAAAACTAATCCCCAAGGAAGGTAGGGCCACAGCAGAGACTGTGGCATGGTGCTGTAGTGTGTTAAACCGGTGGCCTGCTTCAATTTGCTCCGGTTTGGGCAATAAGGGGTTAATTGTCTTGAAACTTAGTGTGCAATCATTTCAAAGCATTAGGGTCATATGGTGAAAATTTCATAAAGATTGGATTTTTTTTTGAGATTTGGTAAAAAAGTGTGCGCTTTTTATTATTTAAAGGCACAGTACTGTTTTTTCAAAAAATTCTAAACAAATTCCTCAGAGTTCCATCTTTCAAAATGGAAACCATTCGGACAATCTTGCCGATGATCCAGGAAGGTCAATATATGACTACCGTGGATCTAAAGGATGCGTACCTACATATTCCTATCCACAAAGATCATCATCAGTTCCTAAGGTTCGCCTTTCTGGACACGCATTACCAGTTCGTGGCCCTTCCTTTCGGGTTGGCCACCGCTCCCAGAAAATTTTCACAAAGGTGCTAGGGTCCCTTCTAGCGGTACTAAGACCGCGGGGCATTGCAGTAGCACCTTACCTAGATGACATCTTAATACAGGCGTTGTCTTTTCACAGAGCCAAGGCTCATACGGACATTGTTCTGGCCTTTCTAAGGTCTCACGGGTAGAAGGTGAACGTCGAAAAAAGGTTCTCTGTCCCCGCTCACAAGGGTTCCCTTCCTGGGAACACTAATAGACTCAGTAGAAATGAAAATCTTTCTGACAGAGGTCAGGAAGTCAAAACTTTTAAATACTTGCCGAGTTCTTCATTCCATTCCTCTGCCTTCTGTGGCTCAGTGCATGGAGGTAATCGGATTAATGGTTGCGGCAATGGACGTTGTCCCTTTTGCCCGAATTCATTTAAGACCACTGCAACTGTACATGCTCAAACAGTGGAATGGGGATTATGCAGATTTGTCTCCTCAAATACAAATGGACCAGAAAACCAGAGACTCTCTTCTCTGGTGGTTGTCTCAGGATCACCTGTCTCAGGGAATGAGCTTCCGCAGACCGGAGTGGATCATTGTCACGACCGATGTTAGGCTGGGGTGCGGTCTGGGTCTCCCTGAAAGCTCAGGGTCTATGGTCTCTGGAAGAATCTCTTCTCCCGATTAAACATTTTGGAACTGAGAGCGATATTCAATACGCTCCAGGCATGGCCTCAACTAGCGGAGGCCAAATTCATCAGATTTCAGTCGGACAACATCACGACTAGCGTACATCAATCATCAGGGAGGAACAAAGAGTTCCCTAGCGATAAAGGAAGTAACCAAGATCATCAAATGGGCGGAGGATCACTCCTGCCATCTATCTGCAATTCACATCCCAGGAGTAGACAACTGGGAGGCGGATTTTCTGAGTCGCCAGACTTTCCATCCGGGGGAGTGGGAACTTCACCCGGAGGTTTTTGCTCAGCTGACCCAGCTATGGGGCATTCTAGAATTGGATCTTATGGCGTCCCGTCAGAACACCAAACTTCCCCTTTACGGATCCAGGTCCAGGGATCCCAAGGCGGCATTGATAGATGCTTTAGTAGCGCCTTGGTCATTCAGTCTAGCTTATGTCTTTCCACCGTTTCCTCTTCTCCCTCGGCTAGTAGCCAGAATCAAACAGGAGAAGGCTTCGGTAATTCTGATAGCGCCTGCGTGGCCACGCAGGACTTGCTATGCAGACCTAGTGGACATGTCATCGGTTCCACCATGGAAACTGCCATCGAGGCAGGATCTTCTAATACAAGGTCCATTCAAGCATCCAAATCTAGTTTCTCTGCAACTGACTGCTTGGAGATTGAAAGCTTAATTCTAGCTAAGCGTGGGTTCTCTGAATCAGTTATAGATACTCTGATACAGGCCAGAAAGCCTGTCACCAGGAACATTTACCATAAGATATGGCGGAAATATCTTTGTTGGTGTGAATCCAAAGGTTACTCGTGGAGTAAGATTAGCATTCCAAGGATATTGTCTTTTCTCCAAGAAGGATTGGAGAAAGGTTTGTCAGCTAGTTCCTTAAAGGGACAGATATCTGCTCTGTCTATTCTGTTACACAAGCGTCTGGCAACTGTACCAGACGTTCAGGCGTTTACACAGGCCCTAGTTAGAATCAAGCCTGTCTACAAACCTGTGGCTCCTCCATGGAGTCTAAATTTTAGTTCTTTCCGTTCTTCAAGGGGTTCTGTTTGAACCTTTACATTCCATAGATATTAAGTTATTATCTTGGAAAGTTTTTGTTTTTGGTAGCTATTTCTTCTGCTCGAAGAGTTTCAGAATTGTCTGCTTTGCAGTGTAATTCACCCTATCTGGTGTTCCATGCAGATAAGGTTGTTTTGCGTACCAAACCTGGTTTCCTTCCAAAAGTGTTTTCTAATAAGAATATTAACCAGGAAATCATTGTTCCTTCTCTGTGCCCTAATCCAGTTTCTAAGAAGGAACGACTGTTACACAATCTGGATGTGGTTCGTGCTTTAAAATTCTATTTAAATGCAACTAAAGATTTCAGACAAACATCATCCTTGTTTGTTGTCTATTCTGGTAAGAGGAGAGGTCAGAAAGCGACTGCTACCTCTCTTTCTGGCTGAAAAGCATCATCCGATTGGCTTATGAGACTGCTGGACAGCAGCCTCCTGAACGAATTACAGCTCATTCCACCAGAGCTGTGGCTTCCACATGGGCTTTCAAGAATGAGGCTTCTGTTGAACAGATTTGTAAGGCAGCGACTTGGTCTTCACTGCATACATTTGCCAAATTTTACAAATTCGATACTTTTGCTTCTTCGGAGGCTATTTTTGGGAGAGGTTTTGCAAGCAGTGGTGCCTTCCGTTTAGGTTACCTGACTTGTTCCCTCCCTTCATCCGTGTTCTAAAGCTTTGGTATTGGTATCCGTGGACTGGATACACCATGTAAGAGAAAACAGAATTTATGCTTACCTGATAAATTACTTTCTCTTACGGTGTATCCAGTCCACGGCCCGCCCTTGCAATTAAGTCAGGTTCAAATTTATTTTTGTAAAACTACAGTCACCACTGCACCCTATGGTTTCTCCTTTTTCTCCTAACCGTCGGTCGAATGACTGGGGGGGCGGAGCCTGAGGGGAGCTATATGGACAGCTCTGCTGTGTGCTCTCTTTGCCACTTCCTGTAGGGATTGAGAATATCCCACAAGTAAGGATGAATCCGTGGACTGGATACACCGTAAGAGAAAGTAATTTATCAGGTAAGCATAAATTCTGTTTTTTTAAATGGTACCAGTGAGTACTATTTTTCTCAGGGTAGTGCTACGGGTAGAGCTACAGGCTTTTCAGCAAGGGGCCGGGGAGATCTTTGTTCTGTGACTCCCATACTATTTGCTGCCCTGATGATGGTCTTAGCAAACATTATCTAAGACCCTGTTTATTCCCACAGATCGGCTGAAGGTGATGAAAAGAGCATCTTCATTGTGTGGGACCACGTCATGCTGCGCTCAGCATTAAGGTATGTGCAGTCAATTGCTTCTGGGGAGACAGGTATTATGGTTTGCGTTGGTTAAGAAGACATTTTTATCTCCATGCGGTTTTCCTTTTGCCGGGGACGTAGTTTCAGCCCACGATGGGCGGGGCTTAGCTTTGCGCAGTTGTTATCCGGATCCTTGATCGGCAGCAGGTCTCTAGGCTCCGGTGTGGCCTAAGTCAGCTTGTGTCTGCAAAGTTCACAAGCAGGCTTAGGAGCGCCGCTCACGGAGTATCATTCAGTGTCTTGTGGGGGCAGGTAGGCGCCACAGCAGAGCTGTGGCGAGGTGCAAATGCTAAAGCTGGTCACTAAATCGTTACGCATAGACTGTGCAGATTAAGCAAAATTTACTAAAAGTTTTATAGTGCTCCCTGTTATTACATGGTTTATTGCGGAGCAGAAAAATTAATGCGGTTTTATTTTTTAAAGACGCAGTGTACTTGTTTTTCAAAAAAATTTCTCTAAGTTTTTGGTTTTATAATTATTTTGATTAAGCTAAAAACGACCAATATTGCTATTGCTGGTTTGTTTATCATGGCTGAACTTCAGGAAAGTACATGTTCTATGTGTTTAGATGCCAATGTGGAACCCCCTATTCCTTTTTGTCCCTCATTTACTGAGAGGGCTTTACAGTTTAAAGATCAAATTTCCTTTAATGCAAGTATCTCTTAGGATGCTTCTCAGACTGATGAGACTCGGGGTATGCCGCAACTTTCTCCCCAAGCGTCACAACCTTTAACGCCCGCTCAAGCGACGCCGTGTTCTTCAACTGCGTCCACCTCATTCACCCTGCAGGATATGGCTGCAGTTATGTCATCCGCTCTTACAGAAGTTTTATCTAAGTTGCCAGTGTAACAAGGCAAACGCAGTAGGACAGAGGCCAATGTGGTCCCTGCGACTTCTGATGCTTTGATGGCTATCTCCGATATACCTTCCCAGGGCTCTGAATTGGGGGGTAGGGAGGCCCTGTCTGAGGGGGAACTGTCTGACTCAGGAAGTGCATTGCCCCCGACAGATTCGGACGTCATGTCCTTCAGGTTTAAGCTTGAACACCTCCGTCTTTTGCTGCGAGAGGTTTTGGTGACTCTGGACGACACTGACTATTGTGGTCCCACCAGAGAAATTGAGTAAGATGGACAAATACTTAGAGGTCCCTTCTTATTCCGATGGTTTTTCTGGTTCCTAAGAGAATTTTGGAAATTATTGCAAGGGAATGGGAAAGACCGGGTATCCCGTTCTCCCCTTCCCCTATTTTTAAGAAAATGTACCCTATAGCGGATACCGTTCGCGACTCTTGGCAGACGGTCCCTAAGGTGGAGGGAGCTATTTCTACCCTGGCGAAGCGTACAACTATTCCTATCGAGGACAGTTGTGCTTTCAAAGACCCTATGGATAAGAAGTTGGAGGGTCTTCTCAAAAAACTATGTTCATCAGGGGTTTCTATTGCAACCTGCGGCCTGCATTGTAACAGTTACAACTGCGGATGCTTTTTGGTTTGACGCTCTAGAGGAGTCTCTTAGAACTGAGACCTCCGTAGAGGAAATACAGGACAGAATTAAGGCCCTTAAGTTGGCTAATTCCTTTATTATGGATGCTTCCTTTCAGATCACCAAATTGGCGGCTAAGAGTTCGGGATTCTCCATCTTAGCACGAAGAGCCTTATGGTTAAAATCTTGGTCTGCAGATGTGTCCTCTAAATACAAGCTTTTGGCTATTCCTTTCAAGGGAAAGACCCTATTTGGGCCTTATTTGAAAGAAATAATTTCTGATATTACGGGAGGTAAGGGTCATATCCTCCCTCAAGACAAGACATCTAAGCAAAGGGGACGACAGTAATTTTCGTTCCTTTCGTAATTTCAATGGAGTCCACCCCTTTCTCTTCTGCTACACAGAAAGGGAATTATTCACAGGCCAAACCCACCTGGAGACACAACCAGGCTTGGAATAAGGGTAAACAACCCAAGAAGCCCGCTGCTGCTCCCAAGACAGCATGAAGGGTGGCCCCCGATCCGGGACCGGATCTGGTAGGGGGCAGACTTTCTCTCTTTGTCCAGGCTTGGATAAGAGACGTTCAGGATCCCTGGACACTAGAAATCGTGTCTCAAGGGTATCAGTTGGAGTTCAAAGATTCCTTCCCAAGGGTAAGGTTTCTTCTTTCACTGTTGTCTGTAGACCAGATAAAAAGAGAGGTGTTCTTACGTTGTGTAAAAGACCTCTCCACTATGGGAGTAATTTGTCCCGTTCCAATACAGGGGCAGGGGTTTTACTCAAATCTCTTTGTGGTTCCCAAAAAAGAGGGAACGTTCCAACCCTTTTTAGATCTCAAGAGTCTAAAGAAGTTTCTCAGAGTTCCATCCTTCAAAATGGAGACTATTAGGACAATTCTTTCATTGATCCAGGAGGGTCAATATAGGACTACCGTGGACTTAAAGGATGCATATCTTCATATTCCTATCCAGAGATCATCACCAGTTCCTGAGGTTTGCCTTTCTGGACAAACGTTTTCAGTTCGTGGCCCTTCCTTTCGGGCTGGCTACGGCACCCAGGATCTTCACAAAGGTTCTAGGGTCTCTGCTGGCGGTTCTCAGGCCGCGGGGCATTGCAGTGGCGCCTTATCTGGACGATATTCTAATGCAGGCGTCGTCTTATCAGCTGACAGTCTCATACCAACATTGTTCTATCCTTTCTCAGGACTCACGGTTGGAAGGTGACTCTAAAAAAGAGTTCACTAATTCCACAGACAAGGGTTCCCTTCCTGGGAACTCTAATAGACTCTATATCCATGAACTTCTTTTTGACAGAAGTCAGAAAGTTGAAGATTCTGAATACATGCCGATCCCTTCAGTCCAATCCTCGGCCATCAGTGGCTCAGTGCATGGCGGTAATTGGATTGATGGTGGCGGCAATGGACATCATTCCGTTTGCTCGTTTTCATCTCAGACCTCTACAACTGAGCATGCTCAAACAGTGGAATGTAGATTATGCAAATTTGTCTCCTCAGATAGATCTGGATCAGGAGACAAGGTATTCTCCTCTTTGGTGGTTGTCGCCGGATCATCTGTCCCAAGGGACGTGCTTCCGCAGACCCTCATGGGTGATAGTGACAACGGACGCCAGCCTGATAGGATGGGGTGCAGTCTGGAATTCCCTGAAGTCTCAGGGTGTGTGGGCTCGGTCGGAGTCTCTACTTCCCATCAATATTCTGGAGTTGAGAGCAATATTCAATGTGCTTCAGGCTTGGCCTCAGTTGGCTTCGGCCAAATTCATCAGATTCCAGTCGGACAACATCACGACTGTAGCTTACATCAATCATCAGGGAGGAACAAGGAGTTCCTTAGCGATGACAGAAGTATCCAAGATAATTCAGTGGGCGGAAGCTCACTCTTATCTGTCAGCAATCTACATCCCAGGAGTGGACAACTGGGAGGCGGATTTCTTGAGCAGACAGATGTTTCATCCGGGGGAATGGGAACTCCATCCGGAGGTATTTGCCAACCTGATTCTCAGATGGGGCAGGCCGGAGCTGGATCTTATGGCGTCTCGTCAGAATGCCAAGCTCCCGAGATACCGATCTAGGTCAAGGGATACTCAGGCCGAACTGATAGATGCCTTGGTCGTTCAACCTAGCTTATGTGTTTTCGCTGTTTGCTCTCCTTCCCCGGGTGATTGCTCGAGTCAAACGGGAGAGGGCTTCGGTGATTCTCATCGCTCCTGCGTGGCCTTGCAGGACTTGGTATGCCGATCTGGTGGACATGTCCACTCTGCTGCCGTGGAAGCTTCCATTGAGGCAGGACCTTCTCATTAAGGGACCCTTCCATCATCCGAATCTATAGACAGAAAATACTCTAGTAGCAGATAACGTAACTACAGTATATGTAAGAGGCGCCTGGGATCGGGTAAGACACACTTGAGATATGATATATAATGATAGGCTGATAAGACTTATAATATAACAGTAAAAGTATACAAACTAATAGTCCAATAGATGGTAAATAATGATGAGGCAGTCCTTTAATTCAGTATTGGATGGTCCCAGATGATGTATATTCAAAACAATAGGCCGCTCCTCTAGGGTGTCGTGCCGCGACACAGGTCCAGAGAATCTAAACAAATCCTGATATCAGGTTATAGCCTGATGAAACAGTGTGTCACACTGAGAAACGCGTTGCTGTTTTTATAATTTTAATAAACTTTTTATAAAAAGTTTTCAACCCTCTTTTTGCTGCCGACCTATCTTTCCCTATTTTGGGACTTATCCTCCTGTTTGGAGCTGTGGACTCTCCTCCCAGGCTTCTGGACCTGGCCGACTGACCATCGCTGTACAGACTTCCTCTGCGGTTTCCCTGGACTCTCCCTGGCGAGACGAGGATTCCTCTTCCATCCATTGGTCTACCGGACGACGTGCTGTTCCGGACTGCTGGTATTGCACATCTGTGCTTTACATTTTGTGAGTAGGATTCTTCTGTCATTCTTGTCTTGTATCTGAATTACTCTATGATCTGCACCATGTGGCGCCCTCTACTCTGATTTGTTTAGATCATCCGAATCTAGTTTCTCTGCAGCTGACTGCTTGGAGATTGAACGCTTGATTTTATCTAAGCGAGGGTTCTCTGATTCGGTCATTGATACCTTGATCCAGGCACGTAAGCCTGTTGCTAGAAAGATTTACCATAAGATATGGCGTAAATATCTTTATTGATGCGAATCCAAGGGCTACTTATGGAGTAAAATTAGGATTCCTAGAATTTTATCTTTTCTCCAAGATGGATTGGAGAAAGGGTTGTCAGCGAGTTCCTTAAAGGGACAGATCTCTGCTTTATCTATTTTGCTACACAAACGTCTGGCAGATATTCCGGATGTTCAATCTTTTTGTCAGGCTCTGACTAGAATCAGGCCTGTGTTTAGACTTATTGCTCCTCCTTGGAATTTGAATTTAGTTCTTAAAGTTCTTCAAGGGGTTCAGTTTGAACCTATGCATTCCATAGATATTAAATTGTTATTTTGGAAAGTTTTTTTATTTTTGGTTGCTATTTCTTCTGCTCGCAGAGTTTCTGAACTTTCGGCATTACAATGTGATTCTCCTTACCTTATTTTTCATTCCGATAAGGTAGTGTTACATACCAAACCTGGTTTTCTTCCTAAGGTTGTTTCCAATAAAAATATTAATGAAGGAACGACAATTTCCTGATTGTGTCCTAATCCTTCTAAGAAGGAGCGTCTGTTACATAACTTGGACATGGTCCGTGCCCTGAAGTTTTACTTGCAGGCGACTAAAGAATTTCGTCAATCATCTTCATTATTTGTTGTCTTTTCCGGGAAACGTAGGGGTCAGAAAGCTACGGCTACCTCTTTCATTCTGGCTGAAGAGTATCATTTGTTTTGCATATGAGACTGCTGGACAGCAGCCTCCTGAAAGAATTACGGCTCATTCTACTAGGGCTGTGGCTTCCTCATGGGCATTTAAAAACAATGCTTCTGTTGAACAGATTTGCAAGGCTGCAACTTGGTCGTCTCTTCACACTTTTTCCAAATTTGATACTTTTGCCTTGTCCGAGGCGGTTTTTGGGGGAGAGGTTCTTCAAGCAGTGGTGCCTTCCGTTTAGGTTCCTGTCTTGTCCCTCCCTTTCATCCGTGTCCTATAGCTTTGGTATTGTATCCCATAAGTAAGGATGAAATCCGTGGACTTGTCCTATCTTGTAAAAGAAAAGGAAATTTATGCTTACCTGATAAATTTGTTTCTTTTACGATATGACGAGTCCACGGCCCACCCTGTCATTTTCTAAGACAGGTCTTTATTTTGTTAAACTTCAGTCACCTCTGCACCTTGGCTTTTCCTTTCTCTTCGGTCGCATGACTGGAGTGGGAGGGAAGGGAGGAGCTATATATACAGCTCTGCTGTGGTGCTCTTTGCCTCCTCCTGTTGACCAGGAGGCGATATCACATAAGGATGAAATCCGTGGACTCGTCATATCATAAAAGAAACAAATTTATCAGGTAAGCATAAATTTCCTTTTTGTTCACTTTGCCTGTTGTACTCCTATCTACTGTATACAGAAAATATGAGTAACAAATGTTTTTCCTAAGATATGGTGAGTCCACGGAATCATTAATTACTAGTGGGAATATCACTCCTGGCCAGCAGGAGGAGGCAAAGAGCACCACAGCAAAGCTGCTATATATGTCCCTTCCCTTACCAATAACCCCTAGTCAGTCTCTTTGCCTCTGTTCATGGTGGAGGTGAAGTTTTTGATGTCTGAAGAAAATTGAACTTCAATCAAGATTTTATTATTTTGAATGCCAGAGTAGATTTACTCTTAACTTGCTCTCAAGACTGTGTAGCCGTACTCCATGTTAGTCTCTTCAGTGGGGCAGTGGTGGCTTTAAAGCAGTTAGGAACTTGTGATGTGAATTATCGCTACGTTTCCTAATAATTTGCTGCCCTGGTGTAGAAAGCCTGAGTAAGTTTACTCTGTCCTTCTTTTTCTACTGGTTTCTGGGAGGATTGACATCCTCTCTCACAACCGGTAAGCTGTCTACATGCCAGACGGCTAGATGCAGGTAAGTGCCTAATGTGTTCTAGGGCTGGGAGGCTGGCACTTTAGAGTCATATAAAACAGGGACTCTGCTATTGTTATTTGGACTCAGAATCCTTAGTTGAGGATTTATTGTAAGTAATTAGGCAGGCACTAATTTGCATGTGGCAGGAGACAGTTAACTCCCCTCAGGGATGGAAGGGGTTAACTTTTTAATTTTATATGGCTCATGTTTTCTGTTAGAGGCACAGACAGTATCTAAGGAAAAATTATGTGTAAGTTTTTTTATTTTCTGAAGGGAAACACATTTTATGATACTTCTCTAATAGTGCAAAACCGGTTTTATGATAGGAAACTTAAAGGTTCGCTTGTGTGCACGCTTTTCCTTTTATGTGTTTCCCTGGTGGGGGGGGGGCCTTTGCTTAGTTTGTTTTTTCCTGAATGAAGCGCGATGTGAAAATAAATGGAGCTTGATAAATGGGCCCCAAAATCTCTGGGAGTTTTTATATAAAAGTACTGTCCCAGATCCACCCTTGTATAATAGTTTATAGTGAACGTTTTGTATACTGTTTGGTGCAAAGAATTACCTTTTTAGGCAGATAATAAAGACTTTCATTTCTCTTGTAAGATGTATCGAGTCCACGGATTCATCCTTACTTGTGGGATATTCTCCTCCCCTACAGGAAGTGGCAAAGAGAGCACCCACAGCTGAGCTGTCTATATAGCGCCTCCCTTAGCTCCACCCCTCAGTCATTCTCTTTGCCTACTCTAAGTAACTAGGAAGTGAAGAGCGAGTGTGGTGACAAAAATGTTAGTTTTTTATTTCTCAAGCAAAAGTTTATTTTAAATGGTGCCGGTGTGTACTATTTACTCTCTGGCAGAAAAAAAGATGAAGATTTCTGCAAGGAGGATTATGATCTTAGCACTTTGTAACTAAGATCCACTGCTGTTCTCACAAGGGCTGAAGAGTACAGGAAAACTTCAGTTGGGGGAACGGTTTGCATGCTAAGCTGCATATGAGGTATGTTCAGTCTATATTTTTGTAGACAGACTGTGTTAATTCTAGAAAAGGCTGGCAATATTCCTGTGAGGGAAGGGTAAGCTGTATTCAGACACTTGGATAGGAATTTCAGCTTGCATGAAGGGCTCATTAGTTACTGGTGACACTTAGGAAAAAACGTTTTTGTTTATTCAGTAAATGATGCAATTATAAAGTTTTTTGAAGGGACTAAAGGGGTCATTGTGGCTTGTTTTTGGGTTTTTTAAACCCACATGGTTAATTAAGAGACACTCTGGTGTTTGCTTGATAGGCCTCAAAACATCAAGTGAGGTGGGAGGGGCCTATTTTCGCGCCTTAGTTGCGCAGTTTCTTTGCTTTAGAGATTTCTAACTGCTTCTCCAGAGGTTCCTGCTGTGTTTGAGGGCTGTAAAAGAAGTTTTTTCCCCCACAAATTGTTCTGAAGGGCAGGTAGGCGCCACAGCAGTGCTGTGGCAAGGTGCTGAAGGTCCTTTTTACCGGTTTTGGCGTTTTTTCAATTCGGTTTTGTCATTAAGGGGTTAATTGTTTATTTGCATAGCTGTGCAGTTACTAAGGCTTTATGATGCTACTATAAAAATTTCGTTAAGTTTACTGCTTTTTTACACTGTTTTGCAGAATTTGTACAACTTTTTTTTTTCTTAAAGGCACAGTACCGTTTTAACTCTAAGTGTTATTTACTTTAATTACAGTGTTTTCCAAGCTTGCTTGTTACATTACTAGCCTGTTTAACATGTCTGACACCAAGGAAAATACTTGTTCAATATGTTTGGAAGCCATTGTGGAACCCCCTTTTAGAATGTGTCCCAATTGTACTGATATGTCTATAAACTATAAAGAACATATATTAGCACTTAAAAATAGAGCAATAGATGATTCTTAGTCAGAAGTAAATGAGAGTTCGCCATCTAGCTCTCCCCAAGTGTCACAACCAGTAACGTCCGCACAAGTGACGCCAAGTACCTCTAGTGCGTCACATTCATTTACTTTACAAGACATGGCCACAGTTATGAATACAACCCTCACTGAGGTTTTATCCAAACTGCCTGGTTTACAAGGAAAGTGGGACAGCTCTGGGTTAAGGAAAAAGGCTGAGCCGTCTCACGCTTTAGTAGCCGTATCTGATATGCCCTCACAATGCTCTGAAGGGGCGAGGAATTTGTTATCTGAGGGAGAAATTTCTGATTCAGGAAAGACGCTTCCTCAGACAGATTCTGATATGACGGCCTTTAAATTTAAGCTTGAACACCTCCGCTTATTGCTTAGGGAGGTATTAGCAACTCTAGATGATTGTGACCCTATAGTGGTCCCAGAGAAATTGTGTAAAATGGATAGATACTTAGAGGTTCCTGTTTACACTGATGTTTTTCCAGTCCCTAAGAGGATTGTGACCATTGTTACTAAGGAGTGGGATAGACCAGGTATTCCGTTCACTCCCCCTCCTGTTTTTAAGAAAATGTTTCCCATATCTGACACCATAAGGGACTCATGGCAGACAGTTCCTAAGGTGGAGGGAGCTATTTCTACTCTGTCTAAGCGTACAACTATACCTATTGAGGACAGTTGTGCTTTCAAAGATCCTATGGATAAAAAATTAGAGGGTCTCCTGAAGAAAATTTTTGTTCACAGAATTAAGGCCCTTAAGTTGGCTAATTCTTTTATTACAGATGCCGCTTTTCAACTGGCTAAATTAGCGGCAAAGAATTCAGGTTTTGCCATTTTAGCACGCAGGGCGTTATGGCTTAAGTCATGGTCTGCTGATGTGTCATCTAAATCTAAACTTTTGAACATTCCTTTCAAGGGTAAGACCCTATTTGGGCCTGAACTGAAAGATTATTTCAGACATCACTGGAGGGAAAGGTCATGCCCTCCCTCAGGATAGATCAAATAAGAGGAGGACCAAACAAAATAATTTTCGTTCCTTTCGGAACTTTAAGAGTGGTCCCGCTTCAGCTTCCTTTGCTACAAAGCAAGAGGGGAATATTGCCCAATCCAAGTCTGTCTGGAGACCTAACCAGGCTTGGAACAAGGGTAAACAGGCCAAGAAGCCTGCAGCTGCCTCTAAGACAGCATGAAGGGGTAGCCCCGATCCGGGACCGGATCTAGTAGGGGGCAGACTCTCTCTCTTCGTTCAGGCTTGGGCGAGAGATGTTCAGGATCCCTGGGCTTTAGATATTGTGTCCCAGGGATATCTTCTGGAATTCAAGGGCTCCCTTCCAAGGGGGAGATTTCACATTTCTCGATTGTCTGTAAACCAGACAAAGAGAGAGGCGTTCTTACGCTGTGTAGAAGACCTACATACCATGGGAGTGATCCGCCCATTCCCAAAAGAGGAACAGGGGCTAGGGTTTTATTCAAACCTGTTTGTGGTTCCCAAGAAAGAGGGAACTTTCAGACCAATCTTGGATCTCAAAATTCTAAACAAGTTCCTCAAAGTTCCATCATTCAAGATGGAGACTATTCGGACTATTCTACCTCTGATCCAGGAGGGTCAATATATGACTACCGTGGACTTAAAGGATGCGTATCTACACATCCCTATTCACAGAGATCATTATCAATTCCTCAGATTCGCCTTTCTAAACGGGCATTACCAGTTTGTGGCCCTTCCCTTCGGGTTGGCCACGGCTCCCAGAATTTTCACAAAAGTGCTAGGGTCCCTTTCTCCAACATAGGTGTGTCCGGTCCACGGCGTCATCCTTACTTGTGGGATATTCTCTTCCCCAACAGGAAATGGCAAAGAGCCCAGCAAAGCTGGTCACATGATCCCTCCTAGGCTCCGCCTTCCCCAGTCATTCTCTTTGCCGTTGTACAGGCAACATCTCCACGGAGATGGCTTAGAGTTTTTTAGTGTTTAACTGTAGTTTTTATTATTCAATCAAGAGTTTGTTATTTTAAAATAGTGCTGGTATGTACTATTTACTCTGAAACAGAAAAGAGATGAAGATTTCTGTTTGTAAGAGGAAAATGATTTTAGCAACCGTTACTAAAATCGATGGCTGTTTCCACACAGGACTGTTGAGAGGAATTAACTTCAGTTGGGGGAACAGTGAGCAGACTTTTGCTGCTTGAGGTATGACACATTCTAACAAGACGATGTAATGCTGGAAGCTGTCATTTTCCCTATGGGATCCGGTAAGCCATTTTTATTACAGAAAGAAAAAAAGGGCTTCACAAGGGCTTTTTAAGACTGTAGACATTTTCTGGGCTAAATCGATTTATATATAAACATATTTTATACTCCATAGCCTTGAGGAATTATTTTAATCTTGGGACTTATGTAAAATAACCGGCAGGCACTGTATTGGACACCTTATTCTCTAGGGGCTTTCCCTAATCATAGGCAGAGTCTCATTTTCGCGCCTCTATTGCGCACTTGTTTTTGAGAAGCATGACATGCAGATGCATGTGTGAGGAGCTCTGATGCATAGAAAAGACTTTCTGAAGGCGTCATTTGGTATCGTATTCCCCTTTGGGCTTGGTTGGGTCTCAGCAAAGCAGATACCAGGGACTGTAAAGGGGTTCCGTTATTTTAAGGGTTAAAGCTTCCAAATTTGGTGTGCAATACTTTTAAGGCTTTAAGACACTGTGGTGAAATTTTGGTGAATTTTGAACAATTCCTTCATACTTTTTCGCAATTGCAGTAATAAAGTGTGTTCAGTTTAAAATTTAAAGTGACAGTAACGGTTTATTTTAAAACGTTTTTTGTACTTTGTTATCAAGTTTTTGCCTGTTTAACATGTCTGAACTACCAGATAGACTGTGTTCTGAATGTGGGGAAGCCAAGGTTCCTTCTCATTTAAATAGATGTGATTTATGTGACACAAAATTTAGAGAAAATGATGCCCAAGATGATTCCTCAAGTGAGGGGAGTAAGCATGGTACTGCATCATCCCCTCCTTCGTCTACACCAGTCTTGCCCACACAGGAGGCCCCTAGTACATCTAGCGCGCCAATACTCCTTACTATGCAACAATTAACGGCTGTAATGGATAATTCTATCAAAAACATTTTAGCCAAAATGCCCACTTATCAGCGTAAGCGCGACTGCTCTGTTTTAGAAAATACTGAAGAGCATGAGGACGCTGATGATATTGGTTCTGAAGGGCCCCTACACCAGTCTGAGGGGGCCAGGGAGGTTTTGTCTGAGGGAGAAATTTCAGATTCAGGGAAAATTTCTCAACAAGCTGAACCTGATGTGATTACATTTAAATTTAAATTGGAACATCTCCGCGCTCTGCTTAAGGAGGTGTTATCCACTCTGGATGATTGTGAGAATTTGGTCATTCCAGAGAAACTATGTAAAATGGACAAGTTCCTAGAGGTCCCGGGGCCCCCCGAAGCTTTTCCTATACCCAAGCGGGTGGCGGACATTGTAAATAAAGAATGGGAAAGGCCCGGTATACCTTTCGTCCCTCCCCCCATATTTAAAAAATTGTTTCCTATGGTCGACCCCAGAAAGGACTTATGGCAGACAGTCCCCAAGGTCGAGGGGGCGGTTTCTACTCTAAACAAACGCACCACTATACCCATAGAAGATAGTTGTGCTTTCAAAGATCCTATGGATAAAAAATTAGAAGGTTTGCTTAAAAAGATGTTTGTTCAGCAAGGTTACCTTCTACAACCAATTTCATGCATTGTTCCTGTCACTACAGCAGCGTGTTTCTGGTTCGATGAGCTAGAAAAGGCGCTCAATAATAATTCTTCTTCTTATGAGGAGATTATGGACAGAATTCATGCTCTCAAATTGGCTAATTCTTTCACCCTAGACGCCACTTTGCAATTGGCTAGGTTAGCGCGCGAAAAATTCTGGTTTTGCTATTGTGGCGCGCAGAGCGCTTTGGTTAAAATCTTGGTCAGCGGATGCGTCTTCCAAGAACAAATTGCTTAACATTCCTTTCAAGGGGAAAACGCTGTTTGGCCCAGACTTGAAAGAGATTATCTCTGATATCACTGGGGGCAAGGGCCACGCCCTTCCTCAGGATAGGTCTTTCAAGGCCAAAAATAAACCTTATTTTCGTCCCTTTCGCAGAAACGGACCAGCCCCAAGTGCTACGTCCTCTAAGCAAGAGGGTAATACTTCTCAAGCCAAGCCAGCCTGGAGACCAATGCAAGGCTGGAACAAAGGAAAGCAGGCCAAGAAACCTGCCACTGCTACCAAGACAGCATGAGATGTTGGCCCCCGATCCGGGACCGGATCTGGTGGGGGGCAGACTCTCTCTCTTCGCTCAGGCTTGGGCAAGAGATGTTCTGGATCCTTGGGCACTAGAAATAGTCTCCCAAGGTTATCTTCTGGAATTCAAGGGGCTTCCCCCAAGGGGGAGGTTCCACAGGTCTCAATTGTCTTCAGACCACATAAAAAGACAGGCATTCTTACATTGTGTAGAAGACCTGTTAAAAATGGGAGTGATTCATCCTGTTCCTTTAGGAGAACAAGGGATGGGGTTCTACTCCAATCTGTTCGTAGTTCCCAAAAAAGAGGGAACATTCAGACCAATCTTAGATCTCAAGATCCTAAACAAGTTTCTCAAGGTTCCATCGTTCAAAATGGAAACCATTCGAACAATTCTTCCTTCCATCCAGGAAGGTCAATTCATGACCACGGTGGATTTAAAGGATGCGTATCTACATATTCCTATTCACAAGGAACATCATCGGTTCCTAAGGTTCGCATTCCTGGACAAGCATTACCAGTTTGTGGCACTTCCGTTCGGATTAGCCACTGCTCCAAGGATTTTCACAAAGGTACTAGGGTCCCTTCTAGCGGTGCTAAGACCAAGGGGCATTGCAGTAGTACCTTACTTGGACGACATTCTGATTCAAGCGTCGTCCCTTCCTCAAGCAAAGGCTCACACGGACATTGTCCTGGCCTTTCTCAGATCTCACGGGTGGAAAGTGAACGTAGAAAAAAGTTCTCTATCTCCGTCAACAAGTGTTCCCTTCTTGGGAACAATAATAGACTCCTTAGAAATGAGGATTTTTCTGACAGAGGCCAGAAAATCAAAACTTCTAAACTCTTGTCAAATACTTCATTCTGTTCCTCTTCCTTCCATAGCACAGTGCATGGAAGTAATAGGTTTGATGGTAGCGGCAATGGACATAGTTCCTTTTGCGCGAATTCATCTAAGACCATTACAACTGTGCATGCTCAGTCAGTGGAATGGGGACTATACAGACTTGTCTCCGACGATACAAGTAGATCAGAGGACCAGAGATTCACTCCGTTGGTGGCTGTCCCTGGACAACCTGTCACAGGGGATGAGCTTCCGCAGACCAGAGTGGGTCATTGTCACGACCGACGCCAGTCTGGTGGGCTGGGGCGCGGTCTGGGGACCCCTGAAAGCTCAGGGTCTTTGGTCTCGGGAAGAATCTCTTCTCCCGATAAATATTCTGGAACTGAGAGCGATATTCAATGCTCTCAAGGCTTGGCCTCAGCTAGCAAAGGCCAAGTTCATACGGTTTCAATCAGACAACATGACGACTGTTGCGTACATCAACCATCAGGGGGGAACAAGGAGTTCCCTGGCGATGGAAGAAGTGACCAAAATCATTCAATGGGCGGAGACTCACTCCTGACACTTGTCTGCAATCCACATCCCAGGAGTGGAAAATTGGGAAGCGGATTTTCTGAGTCGTCAGACATTTCATCCGGGGGAGTGGGAACTCCATCCGGAAATCTTTGCCCAAATTACTCAATTGTGGGGCATTCCAGACATGGATCTGATGGCCTCTCGTCAGAACTTCAAGGTTCCTTGCTACGGGTCCAGATCCAGGGATCCCAAGGCGACTCTAGTAGATGCACTAGTAGCACCTTGGACCTTCAAACTAGCTTATGTATTCCCGCCGTTTCCTCTCATCCCCAGGCTGGTAGCCAGGATCAATCAGGAGAGGGCATCGGTGATCTTGATAGCTCCTGCGTGGCCACGCAGGACTTGGTATGCAGACCTGGTGAATATGTCATCGGCTCCACCATGGAAGCTACCTTTGAGACGAGACCTTCTTGTTCAAGGTCCGTTCGAACATCCGAATCTGGTCTCACTCCAACTGACTGCTTGGAGATTGAACTCTTGATCTTATCAAAGCGAGGGTTCTCAGATTCTGTCATTGATACTCTTGTTCAGGCCAGAAAGCCTGTAACTAGAAAAATTTACCACAAAATATGGAAAAAATATATCTGTTGGTGTGAATCTAAAGGATTCCCTTGGGACAAGGTAAAGATTCCTAAGATTCTATCCTTTCTTCAAGAAGGATTGGAGAAAGGATTATCTGCAAGTTCCTTGAAGGGACAGATTTCTGCCTTGTCTGTGTTACTTCACAAAAAGCTGGCAGCTGTGCCAGATGTTCAAGCCTTTGTTCAGGCTCTGGTTAGAATCAAGCCTGTTTACAAACCTTTGACTCCTCCTTGGAGTCTCAATTTAGTTCTTTCAGTTCTTCAGGGGGTTCCGTTTGAACCCTTACATTCCGTTGATATTAAGTTATTATCTTGGAAAGTTTTGTTTTTGGTTGCAATTTCTTCTGCTAGAAGAGTTTCAGAATTATCTGCTCTGCAGTGTTCTCCTCCTTATCTGGTGTTCCATGCAGATAAGGTGGTTTTACGTACTAAACCTGGTTTTCTTCCGAAAGTTGTTTCTAACAAAAACATTAACCAGGAGATAGTCGTGCCTTCTTTGTGTCCGAATCCAGTTTCAAAGAAGGAACGTTTGTTGCACAATTTGGATGTTGTTCGTGCTCTAAAATTCTATTTAGATGCTACAAAGGATTTTAGACAAACATCTTCCTTGTTTGTTGTTTATTCTGGTAAAAGGAGAGGTCAAAGAGCAACTTCTACCTCTCTCTCTTTTTGGATTAAAAGCATCATCAGATTGGCTTATGAGACTGCCGGACGGCAGCCTCCTGAAAGAATCACAGCTCATTCCACTAGGGCTGTGGCTTCCACATGGGCCTTCAAGAACGAGGCTTCTGTTGATCAGATATGTAAGGCAGCGACTTGGTCTTCACTGCACACTTTTACTAAATTTTACAAGTTTGATACTTTTGCTTCTTCTGAGGCTATTTTTGGGAGAAAGGTTTTGCAAGCCGTGGTGCCTTCCATCTAGGTGACCTGATTTGCTCCCTCCCTTCATCCGTGTCCTAAAGCTTTGGTATTGGTTCCCACAAGTAAGGATGACGCCGTGGACCGGACACACCTATGTTGGAGAAAACAGAATTTATGTTTACCTGATAAATTACTTTCTCCAACGGTGTGTCCGGTCCACGGCCCGCCCTGGTTTTTTAATCAGGTCTGATAATTTATTTTCTTTAACTACAGTCACCACGGTATCATATGGTTTCTCCTATGCAAATATTCCTCCTTTACGTCGGTCGAATGACTGGGGAAGGCGGAGCCTAGGAGGGATCATGTGACCAGCTTTGCTGGGCTCTTTGCCATTTCCTGTTGGGGAAGAGAATATCCCACAAGTAAGGATGACGCCGTGGACCGGACACACCGTTGGAGAAAGTAATTTATCAGGTAAACATAAATTCTGTTTTTGGCTGTTCTACGACCACGGGGCATAGCAGTGGCGCCTTATCTAGACGACATCTTAATTCAGGCGTCGACTTTCCAGCTAGCCAAGTCTCACACGGACATCATGTTGGCTTTTCTGAGATCTCACGGGTGGAAGGTGAACACAAAAAAGAGTTCTCTCTTCCCTCTTACAAGAATTTCCTTCCTAGGGACTCTGATAGACTTGGTAGAAATGAAAATATTTCTGACGGAGGTCAGAAAGTTTAAACTCTTAACCACTTGCCGAGCTCTTCATTCCATTCCTCGGCCATCAGTGGCTCAGTATATGGAGGTAATCGGACTCATGGTAGCGGCAATGGATGTAGTTCCTTTTGCCCGCCTACACCTCAGACCACTGCAGCTATGCATGCTCAAACAGTGGAATGGGGATTATGCAGATTTATCTCAACTGCATCTGGACCAGGAGACCAGAGATTCTCTTCTCTGGTGGTTGTCTCAGGACCACCTGTCTCAGGGAATGTGTTTCCGCAGGCCAGAGTGGCTCATTGAAACGACAGATGCCAGCCTGCTAGGCTGGGGTGCAGTCTGGAATTCCCTGAAAGCACAGGGCTTATGGTCTCGGGAGGAAGCTCTCCTTCCTATAAACATTCTAGAACTGAGAGCGATATTCATTGCACTTCAGGCGTGGCCTCAGCTTGCTGCGGCCAAATTCATCAGGTTTCAGTCGGACAACATCACAACTGTAGCTTATATCAATCATCAAGGAGTTCTCTAGCGATGATGGAGGTAACCAAAATAATCCGGTGGGCAGAGGATCACTCTTGCCATCTCTCAGCGATCCACATCCCAGGAGTAGAGAACTGGGAGGCGGATTTTCTAAGTCGTCAGACTTTTCATCCGGGGGAGTGGGAACTCCATCCGGAGGTATTTGCCCAGCTGATTCAGCTATGGGGCACACCAGAATTGGATCTGATGGCGTCTCGTCAGAATGCCAAACTTCCTCGCTACGGGTCCAGGTCCCGGGATCCCAAGGCGGTACTGATAGATGCTCTAGCAGTGCCTTGGTCCTTCAATCTGGCCTATATATTTCCACCATTTCCTCTCCTTCCACTTCTGGTTGCCAGAATCAAGCAGGAGAGAGCTTCGTAATTCTGATAGCACCTGCGTGGCCACGCAGGACTTGGTATGCAGACCTAGTGATCATGTCCTCGGTTCCACTGTGGACTCTGCCAATGAGGCGGGACCTTCTAATCCAAGGTCCTTTCACGCATCCAAATCTAATTTCTCTGCGTCAGACTGCTTGGAGATTGAACGCCTGATTCTATCAAAGCGTGGTTTTTCTGAGTCGGTCATTGATACCCTGATTCAGGCTAGAAAGCCTGTCACCAGGAAGATCTATCATAAGATTTGGTGCAAATATCTTTATTGGTGTGAATCCAAAGGTTACTCGTGGAGTAAGATTAGGATTCCTAGAATATTGTCTTTTCTCCAAGAAGGTTTGGAGAAGGGATTATCTGCTAGTTCCCTAAAAGGACAAATATCTGCTTTGTCTATTCTACTTCACAAACATCTGGCAGATGTTCCAGACGTTTAAGCATTTAGTCAGGCTTTGGTTAGAATCAAGCCTGTATTTAAACCTGTTGCTCCGCCATGGAGCCTAAACTTAGTTCTTAAAGTTCTTCGAGGGGTTCCGTTTGAACCTATGCATTCCATAGATATTAAGCTTCTATCTTGGAAAGTTTTTGTTTTTAGTAGCTATCTCTTCGGCTCGAAGAGTTTCTGAGCTATCTGCTTTACAATGTGATTCACCTTACCTTGTTTTCCATGCAGATAAGGTGGTTTTTATGTACCAAACCTGGGTTTCTTCCTAAGGTTGTTTCTAATAAGAATATCAATCAAGAGATTGTGGTTCCTTCTTTGTGTCCTAATCATTCATCTAAGAAGGAACATCTGTTACACAATCTTGATGTGGTTCGTGCTTTCAAGTTCTACTTATTAGGTATGCTTACCTGATAAATTTATTTCTCTTGTGATGTATCGACTCCACGGCCCGCCCTGTTTTTTAAGACACGCATATATATTTTTATTTTAAAACTTTCAGTCACCACTGCACCATATAGTTTCTCCTTTTTCTTCCTATCCTTCGGTTGAATGACTGGGGGGTGGAGCTAAGGGGGGAGCTATATAGACAGCTCTGCTGTGGGTGCTCTCTTTGCCACTTCCTGTAGGGGAGGAGAATATCCCATAAGTAAGGATGAATCCGTGGACTCGATACATCACAAGAGAAATACATTTATCAGGTAAGCATAAATTATGTTTTTGCAGCCTATGTTTTAGCTGTATATGGCTAGACTTGCATGGACTGCTGTTCTGTCTTAAAGTGAGTGTTTTATATTTTATGTTTAGCATAAAATTTTAATAGTCCTGTGTTCTTTAGAATACAATTCTGTTGGTGTTTTACACGCTGGCTTACTTTTAGAAGGTGCAAGCAGTGTTTGAGTATTGCTGGTTTATTTCCCTTTTTTGTTAGGGTTCATAATGTACTATGATTGTTGTTTTAATTGTCTTTGCTTCTCTCTTGCATAGAGTTAGAGCGTTACTTCTGAGCCCAATGTCTCCCAGGATGATGCTGTTTAGGCAATATCACAGTTTTCTCCTTAAACGTCCCAAGCCTTCATGGCATCACAGGCAGTGCCCTGCGATTCCTTTCAATCTCCTGGAGGAGTGTTTTTGCCTGCAGATTTTGCAGCTTAGGTATTCTCTCTATATGCAGTGTGTTATCTGCCTTTCTTTTCTTTCAGGGAAAGTGCAAGAGGACACATATTCAGATAGTAAGGTTTCTGTTAAATATGTTGTTATCCCTCATAAGTCTTCTGCGGTGCAGTCGCTAGGACCTTCTGAGGGTGATATATTATATTCGGACAGTATAATTCCTTCATCTGATGCTGAGGAGTATCCTTCAGATTTAAGCTTGTGCACCTTCGTGTATGGTAAGGTGGTTTTGGCTAATTTGGGGCGACTGATACATATGGCATTGTCCTTATTGGAAGGTTTTTCACAGGAATGAAAAAAGTCAGGGATTTCTTTTTTCCCCCCATCTCCTGTTTGTTTGTTTTTTTAATAAAAATACATTTTTCCTGTTGTTGCCTCAATTTAATATCAGGGCGCACGGTGCCTTATGTAGTAAGGCATTTCTACTCTGGCTAAAATAACTACGATTCCTAGAGAGGATAGCTGCTGTTTTCAGGATCTATGGACTACAGCTGGTGACTTACATGGAAGTTTGTATTGCCACTGTGTCAAGTGCAGCATCTTATTGGTGCAATGCCTTTTCTAAATCCAATTAGGTAGAGACTCCTTTGGAGCAGCTCCAGTACAGAATTTAGGTTCTTACGCTAGCCAATTCTTTATTTCTGATGCTACTAACCACATGATATCTGGCTTTGCTGTTCTAGTCTGTGGGGCTTTATGGACAGTGGATTTTCCTCTGAGTCCAAGTTTCTGGTGCATCCGTACAAGGGTATGACCTTGTTTTGGTCCTGATCTGATAAGATTAGTTCTGATTTAAAGGGTTTTGCCCCATTCCTGAATTGGTCCAAGCGGGGGTTGATTCTCTCTCTGTCTTCAGACATGGATACGAGATGTTCCAGATAGTCTGTGGACATTGTGCTTCAGAGTTACTACTTAACCTGCCTGAGGCAGGTTTCTCCTCTCAATTTTATCTATAGACAGCAACAAACAATGCTCAAACAGCACCTTGATTTCTTTGTACCCTTAATAGGGTTCCCTGGTGACCGGTGGTGCAGAGGAGACTGCAATCCTCTCTCATATATCAATACAATAGAATTCCACAGCACCCAGGCTTCATGATAAAAAGAAGAAATTTGAGGTACAAACAGTAGCAACGTTTCGGGAATATTTCCCTTAATCATGCATAGCATCAACAGGTGATTACAGAGCTTATATAGGGAAAATTTTAACCCTTCACATTTCTTATTACCATATATCAAACACCTTATGTTAAAAATAGCACCATCTAGTGAAAATTACCCAGTAATATAACTTTAATCTTAATTAAACTCTACCTTAAAATAAAAACATTTATTTCAACCTGTTAATCTAATTAAAAACAATATTTAGACAGAGGTGCCTGCCAGAAACTTTATAAGTTATACTTGGTTATAATTTGTCATTACAAAAACACTGCTAGATCAAGCTCCCTGTTTAAACCCATGGGGGTCATTGCATTTAATTTATGGATCCAAAAGGATTCCTTTTGTTTTAGTAATTGTTCCCTATTGCCGCCTCCTACGTAGCTTGCCTACACTGTCAATGACCTGCCATCTTAGTTGGCTGATACTGTGTCCAGCCTCTAAAAAGTGACTGGACACAGGGGCATTGATATCTCCACATCTGATATTAGACTTGTGTTGACTCATCCTATCTCTTACCTTTCTGGTTGTCTCACCTAGATAGATCCTGGAACATGGACACTTTATGAGGTAAATGACATAGGATGAGTCACACGTGTAGAAATCCCTGATCTTGAATTCCTTGCCTGATAGAGATGTACAAAAAACTCGCCTTTAAATACTGCATTACAGCTAGCACATCCAAGACAAGGGTATGTGCCAGTTTTCTTAGCTGGTATGTAAGTTTGGTTCGTGGTGAATTCCCTCCCACGTAGCCAAATGCTAAGAGTCAAGAGAATTGTGACAGACAGACAGGTGGCTGAACAGAGACTTGATGAAATGGCAGTCAGGTTTAAAGAAAGGGCTTACCCGGATCCTTTAATCAATAAAGAAAGGGAGAGGATCCTGGAAGAGAGACCAATTACTGTTGGGAAAGAAAAAAACCCACAGCGTATGGTCTGTGTTACTCAATTTAACCCCTATAGCAAGGATATCTCCAAGATTATCTATAAGCATTGGAATGTATTGAGAAATTGTAATCCTGATATTGATGCTTTTAGGGAACCCCCAATGATGGCCTGCAAAAGGGTACCTAATCTGAGAGATAAGCTAGTGAGGAGTGATGTAGGACCAAGGAAGACAATGAACCAAACTTACATAACAGCTAAGAAAACTGGCACATACCCTTGTCTTGGATGTGCTAGCTGTAATGCAGTAATTAAAGGCGAGTTTTTTGTACATCCCCTATCAGGCAAGAAATTCAAGATCAGGGATTTCTACACGTGTGACTCATCCTATGTCATTTACCTCATAAAGTGTCCATGTTCCAGGATCTATCTAGGTGAGACAACCAGAAAGGTAAGAGATAGGATGAGTCAACACAAGTCTAATATCAGATGTGGAGATATCAATGCCCCTGTGTCCAGTCACTTTTTAGAGGCTGGACACAGTATCAGCCAACTAAGATGGCAGGTCATTGACAGTGTAGGCAAGCTACGTAGAGGAGGCAATAGGGAACAATTGCTAAAATAAAAGGAATCCTTTTGGATCCATAAATTAAATGCAATGACCCCCATGGGTTTAAACAGGGAGCTTGATCTAGCAGTGTTTTTGTAATGACAAATTATAACTAAGTATAACTTATAAAGTTTCTGGCAGGCACCTCTGTCTAAATATTGTTTTTAATTAGATTAACAGGTTGAAATACATGTTTTTATTTTAAGGTAGAGTTTAATTAAGATTAAAGTTATATTACTGGGTAATTTTCACTAGATGGCGCTATTTTTAAAATAAGGTGTTTGATATATGGTAATAAGAAATGTGAAGGGTTAAAATTTTCCCTATATAAGCTCTGTATTCACCTGTTGATGCTATGCATGATTAAGGGAAATATTCCCAAAATGTTGCTACTGTTTGTACCTCAATAAATTTCTTCTTTTTATCATGAAGCCTGGGTGCTGTGGAATTCTATTGTATTGATATATGAGAGAGGATTGCAGTCTCCTCTGCACCACCGGTCACCAGGGAACCCTATTAAGGGTACAAAGAAATCAAGGTGCTGTTTGAGCATTGTTTGTTGCTGTCTTGCGTTATTGGACTGCAGCACTTACCTGCACCTGTATCTACTTAAAGTAAGAAACAATGGATAAACTACCAAAAACTGATGGTACAAAGACTTTCACTTACACAGAGGTGGATGCCGCCAGAATTGCCACATTGTTTAGAGGATCTAGAGACTTTCTGAAAGAGACCCCTGTGGAAAAAAGTACTAATGATTATGAAAAGCTTAGTAGAAGAAATATGGCATGGGAATTGCATGCCATTACACTAGCTGAATACTTTTTAGTGAAGCGGATTCCCAGAGGCCTCCGGATGAGTACAAGACCTACATTGTTGAAAGACCATAAAGAATATTGCAGCAAGTTCGAGGCAATACTTAATAAATGTTCATATGATTTAATCATCTTAATAGTGGACACTCTGCAACAGGAAATAGAAAAACAACAAGCCTTGATTGATCAGGGTAAGGAAGAGTTAAAACAAATCTTACCTGCAGATGACTTTGAGAAGAAAATCAAGGAGATTGATGAGAAGATAGCCACTCAAAAGAAAGAGATCCAGGAACGAAAAAAATCTAAATTCCTAAGGGATGAACAGGATTACCAGCAAGGCAGAGTATACAGATGGCAATCGGAGGGTTCCGATTGGCCACAGAAGTCAGCTGGCTACAGAGGCCAGAGACAGGGTCGCGGACGAGGACGTCATTCACAGGCGACAGGAAGAGATGCACATGGCTCTGACTCATCAAGTGGATTGAGTTTTTTAGAGTCAAGCGACGAAGCGGTGATGTCATCAGGCGAGGCAGCAATCATCGAAAAAGCCACATCACGTCGCAGACAACCGGCGAGGGAAACCAGCAAGAAGAAGATACCATAAAACAAGTAAACAATGTTATTAACATATGATTCTATATTGACTGAAAGTGAACTTGCTTTACTCAACAAGGGATTGACATTCTGCCCTGTCAAAAATATTGACTTATTTGAGCTTGATAAAGATATGTTTAAATTCTTTAGGAGTTTAAAATTGAAAGCTTTCTTCTCTAATAAAGATTTAATGCATGTGAAAAATTCCTCTGTTGATAATGCAAGTAATAAATTAAAACTTAAGGGCACTGGTTTGTTTAAAAAGAGCACTTTTATTCCACCAGAGGTCAATAGCAGCGTTGAAACCTTTGTGAAATTGGTAAATACAGACCTAGAAAAGTTGAAAGAGCAAGTAAAACATAGGTCAAAAATATGTAAATCTAATTTACCAAGGGAACAACGGGCTGCCATTGAGGGTTTGAAATCTAAAGATGTTACTATTCGTAGAGCTGATAAGGGTGGTGCCACTGTCTTATTAAAAAATGATTTGTATGTAACAGAGAGAGAGGGTCAGCTCAAGGATAATACTACATATAGAAAGCTAAACAGTAATCCTGTTTTCAATATTCAGAAGGAAATTAAATCTGTTATAAATAGAGCAATGGCAAGAAACATAACTGACAAATCATTGTGTACCTATTTATTCATTGAATGGCCAAAAACCCCTATTCTATATACAGTACCTAAGGTACATAAAAATATAGAAAGACCCCCAGGTCGCCCCATTGTGGCAGGAGTCAACTCTGTATTTACTAACATTGCCACATATTTAGACAAAATACTTCAGCCAGAGGTATTAAAGTTGACCTCGTATATTAGAGATACCAGTGACTTCTTAATCAAACTTAAAAATCTATCTGTGCAGAATATTAAGTATATACTATTTACTTTAGACGTGTGTAGTTTGTATACAGTTATAAACCATGAAAGTGGAATTAAGTCAAGTATGTGTACCCTTAAACACACAGGTCTGTATACTATACCCCAATTAGCGTTCCTAGAGGAATTACTAAGGATTGTGTTATACCACAATTATTTTCTTTTTGCAGACCAATGGTATGAGCAGGTGAGAGGGACAGCAATGGGTTCCAATGTCGCCCCATCATACGCCAACCTCTTTATGGGACAAATAGAAGAAAGATTTGTCTATGAGAATTCACTTTTTAAACTCTATGGAGCAGCCTGGTGGCGCTTCATAGATGATGTGTTTGGCGTGTGGTGGGGAGACATTGGAACCCTCCTCTCCTTTGTTGAAGAGTTGAACAATGCAGTTAATGGTGTTAAATTCACCTTATCCTTCAGTGAAGAAAGCATAGTCTTCCTTGATACTGTGGTCTATAGGAATACTGATGGTCTTCTGAATGTGGATATTCATAAAAAACCTACAGACAGAAACACGTTGTTAGCTTTTGATAGCTATCACCCAAACCAATTAAAAAATTCCCTCCCACGTAGCCAAATGCTAAGAGTCAAGAGAATAGTGACAGACAGACAGGTGGCTGAACAGAGACTTGATGAAATGGCAGTCAGGTTTAAAGAAAGGGGTTACCCGGATCCTTTAATCAATAAAGAAAGGGAGAGGATCCTGGAAGAGAGACCAACTACTGTTGGGAAAGAAAAAAACCCCACAGCGTATGGTCTGTGTTACTCAATTTAACCCCTATATCAAGGATATCTCCAAGATTATCTATAAGCATTGGAATGTATTGAGAAATTGTATTCCTGATATTGATGCTTTTAGGGAACCCCCAATGATGGCCTACAAAAGGGTACCTAATCTGAGAGATAAGCTAGTGAGGAGTGATGTAGGACCAAGGAAGACAATGAACCAAACTTACATAACAGCTAAGAAAACTGGCACATACCCTTGTCTTGGATGTGCTAGCTGTAATGCAGTAATAAAAGGCGAGTTTTTTGTACATCCCCTAACAGGCAAGAAATTCAAGATCAGGGATTTCTACACGTGTGACTCATCCTATGTCATTTACCTCATAAAGTGTCCATGTTCCAGGATCTATCTAGGTGAGACAACCAGAAAGGTAAGAGATAGGATGAGTCAACACAAGTCTAATATCAGATGTGGAGATATCAATGCCCCTGTGTCCAGTCACTTTTTAGAGGCTGGACACAGTATCAGCCAACTAAGATGGCAGGTCATTGACAGTGTAGGCAAGCTACGTAGAGGAGGCAATAGGGAACAATTGCTAAAACAAAAGGAATCCTTTTGGATCCATAAATTAAATGCAATGACCCCCATGGGTTTAAACAGGGAGCTTGATCTAGCAGTGTTTTTGTAATGACAAATTATAACTAAGTATAACTTATAAAGTTTCTGGCAGGCACCTCTGTCTAAATATTGTTTTTAATTAGATGAACAGTTTGAAATACATGTTTTTATTTTAAGGTAGAGTTGAATTAAGATTAAAGTTATATTACTGGGTAATTTTCACTAGATGGCGCTATTTTTAACATAAGGTGTTTGATATATGGTAATAAGAAATGTGAAGGGTTAAAATTTTCCCTATATAAGCTCTGTAATCACCTGTTGATGCTATGCATGATTAAGGGAAATATTCCCGAAACGTTGCTACTGTTTGTACCTCAATAAATTTCTTCTTTTTATCATGAATCCTGGGTGCTGTGGAATTCTATTGTACTCAATTTTATCTATGGGTTAGATAACTGAGTTTTTTTTTTGCGGTGCATTTAGTATTTCTCTTCCCTGTGGGGGATAGTTCCAGTTCCTGTAAGATAATGGGGTCTAGGATTTTATCATTTCTGTTTGAGGTTCCCGTAAATGAGGTAATTTCGCCCTATAGTTGTCCTAAAGTGTCTCAACAGGTTGTCTCAGGGTACCGTTTTTCAAATAGAAACAAGTGAACTAGGAGGGTCAGTTCATAGTGACCTTAGTTCTGTAGGACGTGTAATTTCAAGTTCCTGAGGTTTGCCTTTCTGTCAAACTCTTTCTTTTTGTGGCACTTTCCTTTGGCCTTGCCATGGTTCTCAGAAGGGGCTGTATTGGCAGTAATCTGGTTTCAGGGAATTGCTGTGGTGCCATTCCTGGACATCATAATGGTTCAGGCGCCATCTTTTTAAGAAGCTTACTCTCATACTGAGATCTTGTTGTCTCTTCTTTCCTCAAATGGAAGTGTATCTGACATTGAGTTCCCTTGGTCCAGCTACAGAGGTAGTTTCTTGGGACCAGATTAGTTTCCCTGTCTCTGAAAATATTTTTCACAGAGGTCAGGAAATAGAGGATTTTTTCTTCTTGCTTCTTTTGGCACTCTTCTATTTAGTCCTTCAGTGGCTCTATGTATGGAGGTAATGGTCTGATGGTTGCTTCATTGGACATCAGCCTTTTGCTCGATCCATCTGAGAGTTTGCGGTTATGCAGGTTATGCATGTTCAGATTTTGGAACGAGGATCTTGTAGTTCTGTCTTGGAGGATAGATCTTGATCTATCGACATGATATCCTTCCCTGTGGATCAGAGAAGGGAGTTTTTGGTGGAGTGCTCGCTTTGCTTGCAAGAGGTAGCAGGGTATTTACCTGCATTCTCCAGAAATTTTTGGCTTTCTCAAGTACATTCTGTCTCGGGGGACATGCTTCCAGAGACGTTCCTATGTGTTAGTCATGGTCACTAGCCTGTTGGGTTGGTGACTATGGACTTGGGAGGAGCCTGCTCTCCCCATACCCTTTTTTGGAGTAGAGAGCGATCTGCAATGCTCTGATGGCTTGGCCTCAGTTGTCTTTTCCGGTTTTCAGGTTCTAGTTGCACAATTTCTTCTCAGTGGTTTACATTTAACCACCTGGGAGGAACCTAGAGTTCCTTTGCCATAATTGGTGTGGATTGTTCGGTGGGCGGACGCCCACATTCTAGTTTGTTTTTTATTATCTTTTCAAGAGTGTATATCGGGAGCACACTTCTTGAGCAGTCAGATTTTTCTTTCTGGGGAGTGGTCTCCTAGAGGGTTCTCAAGGTTAACCCTCACATGTGGGGTGCTAGAGTTGGCAATGGCAGTACGCCAAGTTTCCAAGTTGTGTTTAAGGTCATGAGATCAGCAGGCTGCTCTGCTAAATACCCTGGTGGTTCCTTGGGATTTTAATGGTTCCTGCATAGTCTTGCAGGATCAGGTTTTCGAGAGAGAGAGAGAATCACACGCCTCTTTTTTTTTTTTTTTTTGTCGTTTTGCTGTTCTGTCTAAGCATGGTTTTTCTAAATTGGTCATTGGGATCATGGTTTAGGCTTGCAAGCGTGTTACTGGTAAATTTTACCATAAGGTATGACGTAAAGTTCCTGATTAGTGTCAGTCTATGGATTACTCTTGAAAGTAGGTTTGGGATTACTAGGGGTTTTGCCCTTCTCTGGGACGTTCTGGAGGACGTTCTTTCAGTCAGTTCTCTGAAGGGTCATATTTCTGCATTATTCTTTTTTTATACAGGTATCTGGCTGATGTGCCAGATGTGTAATCTTTTTGTCAGACCCTGGTTTAGTATCAGGCCTGTGTTTAAGTCTGTTGCTCCTGGAGTTTTTAACTTCTGTTTAGAGAATTTAAGTACTCTTGGCTTTGCAGTATAATTCGCTTTATTTTCTTTTGGATAAGACTTTTTTATAATAAGTGGATATATTGTTTTGGAATCGTTGTTTCCTCTCTGTCTCCTCATTCTTTTCTTTTGAGGTACGTGTGTGCAGAGTTTGGATGTTGTGCGGGTTTCTGTATTAGAAATCTACTGCTACTACTTTTTTCTGGTTGAGAAGTTTATTTTGTTTGCTTTTCAGAACTGCGGGGCTACAGTTTCCTGACAGAGTTATGGCTCATAATTCGAGGGCTGTCTCTTCTTCTTAGGCCTTCAAAATGAAGCTGTGGCACAGATTTTCAAGTCTGCAACTTACTTTTTTTTCTTTTCTTTTTTCTTTTTAATTTTACGAATTTGATACTTTGTCTCGGTTGAGGCTTCTTTTGGGATATAGGTTCTTCAAGGAGTGGTGCCTTCTGTTTAGGTTACCTGTCTTGTCCCTCCATAATCATCTGTGTCCTCTTTTTTTTTATTGTTGAGAAAGACAAGAAACAGTTATACAATTGTACAGACACTACAATATAATCAAGGTCATTATGGAGCTTAGTTTCATGTATCAGTAATTTTGTGCCTTCTTTAATAATAAACCCTCGTACAAATTGACAGCAGGTCACTGATGGTATTGAGAGAAACAGTGGGGTCCCTATAGAAAGGAAGATCTACTCCTATAAGTACTCTGATATATTGTTATACCCATAATATGTATGAAAGGTGTATTGGTTGCAGACTGGATGTTTATAAGCGCAGGAACAATTCTCAATCGGATTTTTACCCCAATCTGATTGGCATCAATTTTTGGACTCTTAAGTTATTAAGTAGTACCCAATAGAACTAATTATATATACTAATCTAGAAAGTAAATGGCTCTGTTAGATGTAACATATAAAATATTACATAATATATGTATAAATTTACTGGGTATACCGCTTATTTCCCCTACTTCATGCTGAGAATGGATACAAAAAGTGATCAACTGTGAGGGTGATATGAACATAGTGATGACCACTGGATTATAATCAATATCCATAGTCATTCTGTGCAAGGAAAGTTTACTAATTCAATCCCTGATGTGTGGATCGTGAACTAAAACGTGATTAGATGAATATCAATATTCCTTACTTGCTATACAAATGTATAACATACATTCATGCTGAGTTACGCGCTGATAACTTGCGATCAATCACATATTGTGTGTCTGTTCTGAAAATAACCTAGTACCTAATTTAAATATTATGATTTTGTGTGAAAATGTGTAATGTGAATAGATACTTGAAATATGCAAAACATACATAAAATTGCAAAACATACACTATGACAAACCAAATGTGCAACGTGAACATAAAACATAATTTTACATGAATTACAACATTAAAACATAAATGTAAGAACTTACCTGATAAATTCATTTCTTTCATATTGGCAAGAGTCCATGAGCTAGTGATGTATGGGATATGCAATCCTACCAGGAGGGGCAAAGTTTCCCAAACCTCAAAATGCTATAAATACACCCCTCACCACACCCACAATTCAGTTTAACAAATAGCCAAGTAGTGGGGTGATAAAGAAAGGAGTAAAAAGCATCAACAAAGGAATTTGGAAATAATTGTGCTTTATACAAAAAAATCATAACCACCATAAAAAGGGTGGGCCTCATGGACTCTTGCCAATATGAAAGAAATTAATTTATCAGGTAAGTTCTTACATAAATTATGTTTTCTTTCATGTAATTGGCAAGAGTCCATGAGCTAGTGACGTATGGGATAGCAATACCCAAGATGTGGAACTCCACGCAAGAGTCACTAGAGAGGGAGGGATAAAATTAAAAACAGCCATTTTCCGCTGAAAAAATTAATCCACAACCCAAAATATAAATTTATTCTCAGAAATAAATGGAAAAAACTTAAATCATAAGCAGAAGAATCAAACTGAAACAGCTGCCTGAAGAACTTTTCTACCAAAAACTGCTTCTGAAGAAGCAAATACATCAAAACGATAGAATTTAGTAAATGTATGCAAAGAAGACCAAGTTGCTGCTTTGCAAATCTGATCAACTGAAGCTTCATTCTTAAAAGCCCATGAAGTAGAGACTGATCTAGTAGAATGAGCTGTAATTCTCTGAGGCGGGGCTTGACCCGACTCCAAATAAGCTTGATGAATCAAAAACTTTAACCACGAAGCCAAGGAGACAGCAGAAGCCTTCTGACCTTTCCTAGAACCAGAAAATATAACAAATAGACTAGAAGTCTTCCTGAAATCTTTAGTAGTGTCATGGTTCAGCCTGGAATTGAACCTGGGACCTGTCTCTATTTCTGCAGCTGTTATTTCCCAGCCTGTTGTTTTACCACTATGCCACCAGATGGCTTGATCACAGGAAAGGAATATTGTGTTTTTCTGTTTGCTGAAACTTTGGCTCCACCTGCTTGCCAGCTGAAAGAAATCATTTAATCAGCAGCCTGCTTTATCTGGGAGGTTTGTTTGCAATTTGGTGCTTTCACATTGAGAGTTATACTCTGAAACACTCTCTGCTCCTGTATCCTGTGTGAAATACAGCTTTGTTGGATTTCCTGGTTCCTGATTTCTGCTTCAATTACTGACTACTCTTCTGGATAATCCCTTGGCACTGTTTAATTTTTGGACTGATTTCCTGGCAATTGAGCTTGCCTAAAACTTTCTTTCCTAAGGACTGACTCAGGTACTTTTGCTTGCTTGTTTCCTGATACTACAAAGTTCCAATTGCAGTTTATGCAAGTTTCCTGTTTGTTTCTACAAAGTACCAGTTTGCAGTTTATGCAAGTATCCTTAAAGTACCAGTTTGCAGTTTATGCAAGTTTCCAGTTTGTTACAACTGTGTCCAGTCTACAGCATATGCAAGTATCCTACTTGTTATTACAAGGCACTGCATTCCTGCATGTTATTACACAGTTCCAGTCCTCAGCATATGCAAGTATCCTGTCTGTTATACAAGCTCTGCTTTCCTGCCTGATCCTACACAGTTCCAGTTCTACAGCATATGCAAGTATCCTGCTTGTTATTACAAAGCGCTGCTTTCCTGAGTGTTATTACACAGTTCCAGTTTACAGCATATGCAAATATCCTGTTTGATATTACAAAGCTCTGCATTCCTGCCTGTTATTACAAGAACTGTATTCCTGCCTTATACTACAACCTATAGACTTTGTCTTATCTAATTGCATATCTCTACATTGCTTTATCCTATAAATAAAATCATCTCCTTTATTTCCTAAAACATTGTACCTGTTTAACTATGCCTAAAGGGAAAGACTCACGCAGACAAAACGCAACATTAACCCCAAAACCTGACACCTCTGCACAACAGCTCCTTACTCCTGAACCTGCACCCTTGCAGAGTAGGACAAGTAGCTTCGACATAATATTTCAAAGCTCTTATCAAATCCAACGAATGTAAGGATCTCTCCAAAGAATTCTTAGGATTAGGACACAAGGAAGGGACAACAATTTCTCTATTAATGTTGTTAGAATTCACAACCTTAGGTAACAATTTAAATGAAGTCCGCAAAACCGCCTTATCCTGATGAAAAATCAGAAAAGGAGATTCACAAGAGAGAGCGGATAATTTAGAAACGCTTCTAGCAGAAGAGATGGCCAAAAGAAACAACACTTTCCAAGAAAGTAGTTTAATGTCCAAAGAATGCATAGGCTCAAATGGAAGAGCCTGTAAAGCCTTCAAAACTAAATTAAGACTCCAAGGAGGAGAGATTGATTTAATGACAGGCTTGATATGAACCAAAGCCTGCACAAAACAATGAATATCAGGAGGTTTAGCAATCTTTCTGTGAAATAAAACAGAAAGAGCAGAGATTTGTCCTTTCAAGGAACTTGCAGATAAACCTTTATCCAAACCATCCTGAAGAAACTGTAAAATTCTAGGAATTCTAAAAGAATAACAAGAGAATTTATGAAAAGAACACCATGAAATGTAAGTCTTCCAAACTCGATAATAAATCTTTCTAGAAACAGATTTACGAGCCTGCAACATAGTATTAATCACTGAGTCAGAGAAACCTCTATGACTAAGCACTAAGCGTTCAATCTCCATACCTTCAAATTTAATGATTTGGGATCCTGAAGGAAAAACGGACCTTGAGATAGAAGGTCTGGCCTTAGTGGAAGTGGCCAAGGTTGGCAACTGGACATCCGAACAAGATCCGCATACCAAAACCTGCGAGGCCATGCTGGAGCTACCAGCAGCACAAACGATTGTTCCATGATGATCTTGGAGATCACTCTTGGAAGAAGAACTAGAGGCGGGAAAATATAAGCAGGTTGATAACACCAAGGAAGTGTCAATGCATCCACTGCTTCCGTCTGAGGATCCCTGGACCTGGACAGGTACCTGGTAAGTTTTTTGTTTAGATGAGATGCCATCAGATCTATTTCTGGAAGCCCCCACATCTGAACAATTTGAGAAAACACATCTGGTTGAGGAGACCCTTCTCCCGGATGTAAAGTCTGACGACTGAGGTAATCCTCTTCCCAATTGTCTATACCTGGGATATGAACCGCAGAAATTAGACAGGAGCTGGATTCCGCCCAAACAAGTATCCAAGATACTTCTTTCATAGCTTGAGGACTGAGTCCCACCCGGATGATTGACATATGCCACAGTTGTGACATTGTCTGTCTGAAAACAAATGAATAGTTCTCTCTTCAACAGAGGCCAAAATTGAAGAGCCTTGAGAATCGCACGGAGTTCCAAAATATTGATTGGTAATCTCGCCTCTTGAGATTTCCAAACTCCTTGTGCTGTCAGAGATCCCCAAACAGCTTCCCAACCTGAAAGACTTGCATCTGTTGTGATCACAGTTCAGGTTGGACAGACGAAAGAGGCCCCTAAAATTATACGATGGTGATCTAACCACCAAGTCAGAGAAAGTCGAACATTGGGATTTAAGGATATTAATTGTGAAATCCTTGTATAATCCCTGCACCATTGGTTCAGCATACAAAGCTGGAGAGGTCTCATATGAAAACGGGCAAAGGTGATCGCGTCCGATGCTGCAGTCATGAGACCTAAAACTTCCATGCACATAGCTACTGAAGGGAATGACTGAGACTGAAGGTTCCGAAAGGCTGCAACCAATTTCAAACGTCTCTTGTCTGTTAGAGGCAAAGTCATGGACACTGAATCTATATGGAAACCTAAAAAGGTTTCCCTTGTCTGAGGAATCAAAGAACTTTTTTGGTAAATTGATCCTCCAACCATGTCTTCGAAGAAACAACACTAGTTGATTTGTGTGAGATTCTGCAGAACGTAAAGACTGAGCGAGTACCAAGATATCGTCCAAATAAGGAAATACCGCAATACCCCGCTCTCTGATTACAGAGAGTATGGCACCGAGAACCTTTGACCTTTGAAAAGATTCTTGGAGCTGTCGCTAGGCCAAAAGGAAGAGCAACAAATTGGTAATGCTTGTCTAGAAAAGAGAATCTCAGGAACTGATAGTGATCTGGATGAATCGGAATATGAAGATATGCATCCTGTAAGTCTATTGTGGACATTTAATGCCCTTGCTGAGCAAAAGGCATAATAGTCCTTATAGTCACCATCTTGAAAGTTGGTACTCTTACATAACGATTCAAAATCTTTAGATCCAAAACTGGTCTGAATGAATTTTCTTTCTTTTGGACAATGAATAGATTTGAATAAAACCCCAGACCCTGTTCCTGAAACGGAACTGGCATGATTACCCCTGATAACACACTTCAGAAAAGCCTGAGCCTTTACTGGGTTTACCGGAATGCGTGAGAGAAAAAATCTTCTCACAGGCGGTCTCACTCTGAATCCTATTCTGTACCCCTGAGAGACAATACTCTGAATCCAATGATTTTAAACCGAATTGTTCCAAACATCTTTGAAAAATTTTAATCTGCCCCCTACCAGCTGAGCTGGAATGAGGGCCACACCTTCATGCGGACTTGGTTGCTGGTTTTGATCTCTTAAATGGCTTGGATTTATTCCAATTTGAAGAAGGCTTCTAATTGGAAGCAGATTCCTTGGGGGAAGGATTAGGTTTCTGTTCCTTATTTTGTTGAAAGGAACGAAAACGGTTAAAAGCTTTAGATTTGCCATTAGGTTTTTTATCCTCATTCAAAAAACTCCCTCCCCCCCCCCAGTAACAGTTGAAATTATTGAATCCAACTGAGAACTAAATAATGTATTACCTTGGAAAGAAAGAGATAGCAATCTTGACTTAGAAGTCCTATCAGCATTCCAAGATTTGAGCCACAAAGCTCTTCTAGCTAAAATAGCTAAAGACATAGATTTAACATCAATTTTGATAATATCAAAAATGGCATCACAAATGAAATTATTAGCATGTTGAATCAACTTAACAATGCTAGACAAATCATGATCCGATACTTGTTGCGCTAAAGTATCCAACCAAAAAGTTGAAGCAGCTGCAACATCAGCCAAAGAAATTGCAGGCCTAAGAAGATGACCTGAATATAAATAAGCTTTCCTTAGATAAGATTCATGTTTCCTATCTAAAGGATCTTTAAAAGAAGTACTATCTTCCATAGGAATAGTAGTACGTTTAGCAAGAGTAGAGATAGCCCCATCAACTTTGGGGATCTTTTCCCAAAACTCCAATCTAACTTCTGGCAAAGGATACAACTTTTTATACCTTGAAGAGGGAATAAAATAAGTACCAGGCTTATTCCATTCCTTAGAAATCATATCAGAAATAGCATCAGGAACTGGAAAAACCTCTGGAATAACCACAGGAGGTTTATAAACAGAATTGAAATGTTTACTAGTTTTAATATCCAGAGGACTAGTTTCCTCCATATCCAATGTAATTAATACTTCTTTTAACAAAGAACGAATATACTCCAACTTAAATAAATAAGAGGATTTATCAGTGTCAATATCTGAGGCAGGATCTTCTGAATCATATAGATCCTCATCAGAGACAAGGATTATTCAGTATGTTTTCGGTCATTTGAAAATTTATCATCTTTATGAGAAGTTTTAAAAGACCTTTTACATTTATTAGAAAGCCGAATGGCAGACAAAGCCTTCTGTATAGAATCAGAAATAAATTCTTTTAAATTTACAGGTATATCTTGTGCATTAGATGTTGAAGGAACAGCAACAGGTAATGAACTACTACTGATGGATACATTTTCTGCATGTAAAAGTTTATCATGACAACTATTACGAACCACAGCTGGAGGTATAATCTCCACAAGTTTACAACAAATGCACTTAGCTTTGGTAGAACTGTTATCAGGCAGCAGGAATCCAACAGTGAATCCTGAGACAGGATCAGATTGAGACATCTTGCAAATGTAAGAGAAAAAAAACAACATAAAAAGCAAAATTATCAATTTCCTTATATGGCAGTTTCAGGAATGGAAAAAATGCAAACAGAATAGCCCTCTGACATAAAAAAAAAGGCCAGAGACAAATAGAAATGGGGTCTAAAATAATGAAAATATTAGGCGCCAAGTATGACGCACAACAAAGAGAAAAATATTTTTTTGGCACCAAAAACGTCCAGAAATGACACACTCGCGTCATAGATGACGCAACCTTGTGAAAGGACCCAGAAATTACGAATTTGCATCAACGAACGTAACTACACGCCAAAAAAATCTCGTGCCAAGAGTGACGCAATAAACTTACCGTTTTGCGCCCTCGGGAGCCTAATTCTGCCCGCAAATTTGAAAAATGACAGTCAATTGAAAAAAGACCACCCCAGGTAAGAAATACATTTCTAAAAAATTCATTTCCTAGATATGAAACTGACAGTCTGCAAAAGGAAATATACTGAAACCTGAATCATGGCAAATATAAGTACAATACATATATTTAAAACTTTATATAAATACATAAAGTGCCAAACCATAGCTGAGAGTGTCTTAAGTAATGAAAACATACTTACCTGAAGACACCCATCCACATATAGCAGATAGCCAAACCAGTACTGAAACGGTTATCAGTAGAGGTAATGGAATATGAGAGTATATCGTTGATCTGAAAAGGGAGATAGGAGATAAATCTCTATGACCGATAACAGAGAACCTATGAAATAGATCCCCGTGAGGAAAACCATTGCATTCAATAGATGGTACTCCCTTCACATCCCTCTGACATTCACTGTACTCTGAGAGGAAACAGGTTTCAAAAATGCTGAGAAACGCATATCAACGTAGAAATCTTAGCACAAACTTACTTCACCACCTCCATTGGAGGCAAAGTTTGTAAAACTGAATTGTGGGTGTGGTGAGGGGTGTATTTATAGGCATTTTGAGGTTTTGGAAACTTTGCCCCTCCTGGTAGGATTGTATATCCCATATGTCACTAGCTCATGGACTCAATGATATGAAAGAAAGAATATGTTGTAACAAAAATAATAATATAATGCTACTACTGTGTCCAGTCTAAGTCTCTCAGTTCTGGGGGTTGCCCAGATTTATGAATTCATAACAGAATTGAATGTATGGCTGAGACCACATCTTCCACTGATCATCTTGCAACTAAATATATAGAATAGATCTAATTCTTCTAGTGGATTCAAAATCACACAATTCTTTATACCATTAATTTAATATTTAAAGTATAAATTTTATATTGAAGCATATTAACTTATTACTGTGTATAAAATATACACAAGTAATTCTATTGGAGTATTATAGATAAACATAATAATTATTTTGCTCGGGGGGCGGAGCCTAGCCACGGAGCCGAATGGCGGTGTGAAAACAGAGCTCTTAGGCCCGGCGGTACAGATGGGCTATTAAAATAAGATGCAAGAGCGTAAAAACACAATAAGAAGTGGCAGCTACAGAGAGTCAGATTGTGCGGATCTAAAATAAACGGCAGAGAGGAAGGACAAGCAAGAGGCGCTACTTGGAACTGACCGCTGGCATAGACTGGAGATACCGACCACGTGGCTCACAGTAAGGTGCCTGAGAAAACATTACAGGAATAAGGACATTAGCAGACGGATAGTAAAGCAGGCTACCGGAACGACACACCCGACTTGCGCTGACAACTGATCGCAGTAAGTGGTCTGAGTAAGACCGGGAGATGCTCTGGGGACACAGGGCCTAACGGAACTAATAAAATCACGGGGCCAAAAAATAAAACCCCTCTAGGGAATTTACCTGCATACGGACATAATTTTATTAATAAAGGCACTTGGTGAAACCAGGTCTCTCCCGGTAGCAGCCCTCAATAGCATCCCATGCCCAAAAGCACAGCACTAAGACAAGGAATCTCTCATAGAAGGGCAGTACTATAAAGGGAGATCACGCAGCACTGAAACCACAGGCCCACATAAGTACCTGTTTCCTATCTCCTATGCTGAAATCAAACAAATTAGACTGCATACCAGCCACCACCTTTCAGATTGCACCTGGTAGGGGCCAGGAGAAAATATCCCAAACAGATATACCACAAAAGAAAACACAAAAGATGGAAAAGGGCATCACAAATAAAACTATGGGCCAATATTTAAAACCAGTTGAACAAGTTGCAATGGTACAGCAAGATGTAATAGAAGAAAGACATTGCACACTAGACACACCGCAACATAGTACAGAACATCTGCCTACTGACTATGTAACCAAAGCAGATCTAAGTTTGCTCTCCTCCAAAGAAGACATTAAAGTGGCTATGCATGAGGTGCGGGCCCTATATAAGGATTTACACAAAGATGTGACAACCATCAAAGGGCGACTTGATATAGTGGACAAACAGAGCAAGTCAAACACGTCTGAATTGAAACAGATATCTGCCACGGTTTCATCCCACGAATCAACAATAGAAAATTTGAACGAAAAAATAGAGGATTTAGAAAACCGAAGTCGTCGGAACAATTTGAGGATTCGAGGAGTCCCTGAATCGATAAATCCCACTGCGATAGCAGGGTATCTACAAGATTTATTTAGAACTATTAAAGGGGCACCCTCTGCACCTGAAATCCCTATTGAAAGAGCGCACAGGGCGCTAAGGGCTAAACCCCCTCCAAAAGCCCCTCCAAGAGACATTGTTGTAAAGCTACTTCATTATCCTGATAAAGAAGAGATACTGAGAAATTCAAGAGCAAAACAGCCTGTTCAGCATGCCGGAATACACATCCAAATATTCAGCGACCTCAGCCCAACGACACTACAAAAACGCAGGTCTCTCTCCTTCCTCACCTCTGCCCTACAAACCCACAGGATTCCATACAGGTGGGGATTTCCTGTGTCCATTATTGCTACAAGGGACAACAAGAACGTGATTTATAGAACCGAGGAAGATCTTCAACATTTCTACTCCCAGCTTTCTATTGAAATCCCTGATCCCACCGAACCTAATGGAGATAAGGCACAACGCACACAAGCAGCCAGGAGGGAAGATCACACTTCTAACACACAGACAATAAGCCGCACCAGAGACATTGTTGATCCCTAAACTGAAGGGACTTGTTACCTCCTAAGAACTCTAGTAGCCGCACAGAAAGGAAATACAGCTTTGCAAGGGATATGCAAGTATTCATTGATGATTACATTTGTGTTGACTGCCATCTTAGTCAGATAGTTTAAAAGTGTGTAATCACAACATATTAGAGGAGTGACCCCCATATATGTATTAGCAATGTCTTAATAGTTAGCTGGAGGAATTCAGCCTAAAGCCAAATAAATACTGTAAGGTATAAACTAATAACATAGTTATAAATGGCTTAGTTCTTATAATATTGTTTAGAGCCTAGGAATTATTAGTTAAAAGAAACAGCATAGAATGTTTTACTAAGCACAGCTGTGTATTAGCCTCAGGTTTTTTGTAGAAACTTAGGATAGTCATAACCTAGATATAAATGGTTTTGTTCTTATAAAATTGTTTAGAGCCTAGGAATTCTTAGTTAAGAGAAACAGCATAGAATGTTTTACTAGGCCCTACTGTGTATAAACTTCAGGTTTTTAGTAGAAACGTAAGATAGATAGAAATTTGAACTGTTAATTTATCATAAGTAACGCACATGCCAATTGTTAATAATTTAAAATTGTATAATTGTCATAATGCAGAACGTAATTGCTCAAGGATGACGAGGAATTACCAGTAAAAAACATTACTAACTGTTAAGCAATATGGCCAACACAAGTCGGGAGGGGGGAATCACCTCTCTGCACTATCCCACATACTACACTATTATCAAACATAAACCATTTTTACCCTTCAAAACAATTGCAACGATAATAGATTATGCTTTGCAACTAGGATGAGTAGCAAATAAAGGTTAGCACAGGCCATACGCCTGAATTAGTCACTGATAGACATATCAGATACCCACAATATAACTAATCAACGTTGCACATTAACCAATACAAATAAATATCTGCTCTTGCAGTTAATATTACTTCAATTTCGGCCCACCTTTGCCGCCGGGACACATCCCCATTAGTGTACTAAACTTAACAAGACGCTTCAAACCTTATTGGTGTCACTCTACATTTCATATAATTGAATCAGGACCTTCCTTCTGAGGGTCCCACACAGTCTTTAGATTTTTCTTATTCTTTTCTTGTACTATCCTTTCTCTGCTCTACTCTCTTCTTCTTTAGTACCCTTCCCTCCTCCTTACCCCTCCTCCCCCCCTTTTTTTTTTTTTTTCCCCTCTCTCCATTCCCTCCTATAAATCCGAGATGGATGGCAGAAGCCATCACAGACCAGACCATAGTATAACTCTGACGACAGTCAATGCACATGGACTTAACAGCCCAACCAAGCGATCAATCACTGTTAGAGAAATGACTAAATTACACAGCACCATTGTCTATTTACAGGAGACGCATTTCCAAAGAGGGAAAGAACCAAAATGGTCGTCAGCTAAATACCCCACTATCTTTTCAGCCTCAGGCCCTCACAAAAAAAACGGGGTGGCCATCATGATGCACAACACCATAGCTTTCCAACTGACATCACAACATAAAGACTCAGATGGCAGATACATACTTCTAACGGGGTTGCTATTTGGGAGACCAATTACTTTACTTAACATTTACGCCCCTAACACCCAACAACACAAATTTTTTAAAAAAATAGCGAGACTTCTACTGGATCACGCAAAAGGTCCCATAATGATGGGAGGCGACTTTAATGTCCCAATGTGCCCTTCATTGGACACATCAAACTCCGGATCTAGCATCCCCAAGACTACATTGAAGTCAATAAAAACTACTTTGGCAGAGCTAAATCTTCATGATATTTGGAGAACCTTACACCCCACGGGTAGGGATTACACATATTTGTCTAATGTTTTTCAGAAATATTCCCGTATTGATTACTGGTATACAGACTCCATAAGTCTTCCAATAGTTCATTCTTGCAAGATTGGTACAATATCATGGACAGATCATGCACCAGTGGTTTGTGACATAGTCTGGCCTGAGGCCCCTCTAACAGATTTTATTTGGAAGCTAGACGACTATTTACTACTTGACCCAACCACAGTATCATCTATCAATGCTACACTGACTGAATACTTTTCTCTTAACTCTTACGCAGACACGTCGCTCCCCATAACTTGGGAGGCGCACAAGTGTGTAGTCAGGGGTGAACTCATAAAAATCAAAGCCAAAACAATGAAAGAAAAGAGAATTAAATATGAACAAGCTCACTCGTTAATAAGAGAGTTAGAGAGCTCACATAAACAAGACCCATCCAACACCAAAATTTCACAAGACTTGCAGAAGGCTAAGGGCAACCTGAAAACCATTTTATATAATGAATCGCAAAGACAGGCCTTTAACTTAAGACAAAAATATTTCGATCAGGGAAACAAACCAGGCAAATTGCTAGCAAGGGCGACTAAACGCAAAAGACTCAAAACATATATACACACTCTTGCTGACGCTAACGGAGAAGTGACAAGGGACAGCAAAGGGATAGCAAGAATATTCCAGCAATATTATCGTGACCTATATAACTTAGATATCTCAGCGCTAGCATCACATACTCAGGAACATTTACATACAAAAGCAGCGCTCACTACTGCCTATCTAGAGGATATCCAATAAACACAACTCTCGACTGAGGACTCGGAATCTCTAGACTCCGCCATCACTTCGGAGGAAATTGCTAGAGCAATTAAAGACCTCCCATCTGGAAAGTCCCAAGTATTACAAAATTTTTCAGCACAACTTGATTCCCCATATGCAGGCTCTATTTAATGATTTGTACACTACTAAATCACTTCCAGCCTCGATGCTGGAAGCACATGTCACCGTTTTGCCCAAACCAGGTAGAGCCCCGGACAGACCAAGTAATTTCAGGCCCATCTCACTTCTAAACACAGATGTGAAAATATTAGCAAAAATACTAGCAACCCGACTCAATAAGTTCCTCCCAGATTTAATCTCCACTGACCAAGCTGGCTTTGTGCCAGGACGTGAAGCAAGGGATAATACCCTGAGAGTACATCAAATTATCAATCATGCCAAACATAAATCAATACCAGTAGCGCTATTTTCATCGGACGCCGAAAAGGCGTTCGATAGGGTAGATTGGTGTTTTCTTAGGAAAGTGATGGAAAAAATGAATTTCGGTTCCCCATATCTAAATTTGGTTTTCTCCCTTTACTCCCATCCAAATGCAAGAGTCAAAGTCAATGGTACTCTTTCAGATCCCTTTGCCATAACCAATGGCACACGCCAGGGATGCCCCTTGTCTCCATTACTTTTTGTCCTCTCTATAGAGGCCCTGGCGGTAAAAATCAGATCCACAGAAAACATATCGGGCATTGTAATAGGAAATAAGGAGCATAAGATGATAATGTATGCTGATGATATTCTGTTTGCCATGACTAAAGTTGAGACCACTCTCCCAGACATACTAACCAAACTATCAGATTACGGTAAGGTCTCAAATTTTCATTTAAACGTTACCAAGTCAGAGCTTCTAAACATAACAACCCCCACCGCAGTAGTCTCCCAACTAGAGGCTACACTCCATGTCAGTGTAGCCAAAGGGAAAATGAAATACTTGGGGGTAAATTTAGCAAGTAACGATAATGATCTCTATCAACTCAATTACCAGGCACTCAGAACAGAGATAACATGGGATCTCCAGTCGTGGTGCAACAAACCTATATCTTGGCTGGGGAGACTGAGCATCATTAAGATGAATATACTCCCAAGGGTGTTATATCTCCTGCAAGCTCTGCCCATACCGTTGCCCACCTCCTACTTGATCTCATTACAAAAAACTATAGATAGTTACATCTGGAAGGGGAAACGAAGCAGAATAAACAAACAGACACTGCACCTACCAAAACACCGGGGTGGATTGGGCCTCCCACATCTCCAACTATACCGTAAAGCGATTCTTTTACAACACATCATAGACTGGAGTCAAAATTCTACGCAAAAAGCTTGGGTACAATTAGATAATCAAATATTCCACAAAGGAAATACAGCTACCCTAGCGTGGCTAGAGCCTCGTCACAGACCCGACACACTACAACACTACCCCATAGCTGACGAAACATTACGAGTCTGGGACAAAACAATCATTAACACTCGACACATATCTTCGAGATATTCACCACTTACCCCCATCAGGGAACACCCAATGATACCACTGGCACATGCAGGGATTGCCCACAGACGCCCATACAGTATGAGGGACGGGGCCTTGTGCTTTGCTTTGGAGGAGGGAGACATAGCACCACTGACAACACTGCGAGAGTGGGATGAGACCCTTTTTTCTTCATGGTTTTCACGCTCACAGATTAAGCACTTTGTCACGACTCACAAACACAAGACTGACATGAGCAGGAGCTTGACTCCCTTCGAACACTTGTGTGTACAACAATCACCTCCACGACATACAATATCACTCATCTACAAATTGCTGTTGGTAACAGATGAGGAAACACTACCCTCTTATGCCAAGGCATGGGACAGGGAGATGGGCATAGATACATCTCCTATGGAGTGGAAGAGAGCATTCCAAACAGCAGCCAAAGCGTCATTGTCTGCTGTAATACAGGAAATGCATTTCAAGCTGCTTGGTAGGTGGTATCTTACACCTGCCCGGTTGCACAAATCTAATCCGCTTATTCCTGAATTGTGCTGGAGGGGATGCGGGCAGGAGGGGACGATGTATCACATTTGGTGGACCTGTCCAAACATAACTGCCTTCTGGGAGGGCGTATTTGCAGAAATGTCAAAGGTGATAGGACTGCAGCTGGCTCCGAGAATGTGCACACTGCTATTTCTGCACATTCCAAAGATACAAAATAAAGCTTTCAAATCTCTCCTGCTGACAATGATAAATGGAGCTAAAAAACTCATTCCGATGAGTTGGAGGTCAGTGGCCCCCCTGCAGTATCTGACTGGCACACTCAAATAGATGAACTCCTCTCTCTAGAGAAATACCATTACATGATAACAGACAAACTGGACATGCATTGCCTGATGGAGGAAACATGGAAACAATATAGACACACACGCAACACAAACATAACAAATCAGGACTCAATATCCGGTAGTACCTAGAACAAGACTTCTTCGACCAGGTTGGTCACCTAGTACTTACATTATTATAGATACGGGATCAATTACTGAGGCAGATATCCATTAGCCTCTTGGCCGCTCTTGCCTTCCCTTTGTCCCCTCCCCCTACCTCCCCTTCCCCTACTCCCTTTCCTCCCCCCCCCCTTTTTTTTTTTTTTTTTTCTCTCTTTTCCTCTTTCTCTTTTTCTTTTCTTCTTTTCTCCTTTTCACGTTCACCCATGCAGACATGACTAATTTGGGGCCGCAGGATTAAAAGAGACAGATTGTTGTTCACATTGTCTAGAGGACCTCTCTGGGTTTTGGTGATTAAAATCATATTTTTTTCTGGACAATGGAGGTACTCATGTCATGGCCCACCTAGAGAGGGAGCTTATGTGGCACTAGATACATATTTCAAATCTGCCAGCTGTCCTATAGGAGCATATTATGTACAACTGTTTCATGCATGGAAATTATCTTTACTTTTTGTATTTGCTTATTATTTGTTGTAAACTTGAAAATCTCAATAAAAATTAAAATAAAAAAAAAAAAAAAAAAATATTTTGCTCATTAAATCCAACGACTTTCAGATTTTAATAAGGGTGACTCCAAATTTCCTCCTCTCATACCAAGACTGACTTTTTCGATCCCCCTGCATTGTAGATCATTCTGATTTTGAATTGTGAAATTTTAGAAAATGTGCAGCCACACTTGTCAGTGTTTTATGTTCTTCTCTGTCTTTGGCAGCATTTTTTATATTTCTAAGATGCTCCATGAGTCTTAAATGGAGCTTTCTTGAAGTCATCCCAACATAAAATAAATTGCAAGTACATAGAAGTACATATATAACGCTCTCTGTGTTACAGCTTATATAGCGTTTTAATTTGTGACTTTTGCCAAATCTATCTCTAATCGTTTCTGTATTACGCATGTACTTGCATGTACTACAATTGCCACATTTATATGCTCCTGGATTGAAAGCTGAAATTGTTTTCTTCCTCTGGAAGTGGCTACTAGTTACTATGTCCTTGATGTTTTTAGTTCTCCTGAACCCAAAAGAAGGTCTTTCTCCCAATGCAGTTTTCAATGTGGGGTCCATCATCAGGATATCCCAATGTTTAAGATTTGAGGAGTTTGTGCATTATACGTCTTGATCAGTCTAGGTATATTTGAGCCACTCTTGGTTCTTTTGGACAAAATATTTTGTCTCTGTGTATGTAAGGCTCTATATTTAGCTCTTTTAATAGATCTCTTACTATACCCTCTTTTGATTAATCTTTCTTCCAATTCTGCAGCTCTCACTTTGTAAATATGATCTTCTGAACAGTTTCGGCAAAGTCTTAAAAATTTGCCTGTGGGTAGACTTCTCATTGTGCCAGGAGCATGTGCACTCGTACAGTGCAATAAACTATTTGTAGCAGTTGGTTTTCTATATAAATCAGTGTTGATCAGTCCTTCAGTATTTTTAGTCATTGTTATATCCAGAAAATTGATTTCAGTAAGGCTTGCTTCGTGTGTCAATTTAATATTAAGTGGGTTCTGATTTAAATGAACAAGAAATTGTTGTAAGTCAGAATATGTACCCTCCCAAATGAAGAAGATATCATCGATAAAGCGAATCCATAAGGGTATATGGTCAGTATAGTTTTTATTATTTTCTGTAAAGACAAATTCAGTTTCTCACCACCCGAGGAATAAGTTGGCATATGTTGGCGCACATGTAGTGCCCATAGCGGTTCCTTGTGTTTGAAGGAAAAATTGTCCATCAAATATAAAGAAATGGTAATTAAGTGCAAATTTCAATAGATTTAAGACAAAATGATTTCTCCATTTTCCTCAGAATTTCTGTCCAAGAAATACTTAATGGCCTGTAAGCTTTGTTTGTGGTTTATGGAAGTATATAGGGATTCTAGTCTGTAGTGACCAACCAGGTAGATTCATTAAGGCTTAAGTGTTTTCTATTCTCTATAGCGTCTTGGACATAGGATGGAAGCTCTTCTACATATTGGTGCAGTCTATGATCAATATATTTGCTTGCCTTCTCAGTTAAACATCCTATCCCAGATACTATGGGTCTGCCTGGTGGGATTTCTTTATTTTTGTGAATCTTGGGTAACGTAAAATGTTGCTACTTTCGGTTTATCTACATTTAAGAATTTCTTCTCCTTAGCTGTAATAGTCCCTTCCATATGGGCTCTATTAATCAGGTTGTTATAGATTTTCATATAGCCTTCCATGGGGTTATGTAGTAATTTAGCGAAGCAAGATTTATCTTTTAGTTGTTTTGAGGCCTCTTTTAGATACATATCAATAGGCCAAATTACAATGTTACCCGCCTTGTCGGAACCCCTAATCACCCCCTCATCCCATTTCTTTGTATCTTGGATCGCTAAATGTTCCTTGTATGTCAAATTATGTTGTTTAGGGGGTATTTTAAAGAGGTAATATCCCGACACACTAGATCCCTAAAAGTTTCGATCTGTGGAGCATTTATATTCTTAGGTACAAAAGTAGATTTATTATTTAATTTGTCTCTCCATCTCCCAGGTGTTTGGGATTCTGATTCAGTCAATAAACATTCTAGATCTCTTAAAAGTACTAGTTCTTCTTCTGACCAGCCTCCTTCATTCAGATTCTGAGAAAAATGTTTTTTTTAACAACAACTTTCTTATGTATAGCTGCACATCCTTAATAATTTCGAATTTGTCAAAATCACTTGATGGACAGAACGATAGTACTTTAGATAACATTGAAATGTGGTCTTGTGTTAGTGGCAATTTCGACAGGTTCATTACTCTTAATGATTCAGTCGAATCTGCGAGAAGGGACTCTGCTCCCTCCTCTGTGGTCTCCATGGTACCTTATGGTCTCTCTGGTACCGAGTTCGACCTCTGGCTGTTTTTTTGTTACACCTACCCCTCTGCGTGTCCACCTCAATGTTCTCCTACATCTAAAAAAGCTTTCCTCTTATTTCTGCTGGAGAACCTAGATGCTACTTCTGGGGGCGGTGGGGGGGCTCATTACTGTTTAGATTACTGGTGGAGCTCCCTTCTTCCCCATCTGTATCAGATACATCACTCTCAATGATGTTTACTCTGGGGTTTTTTTTAGTATTTCTATAAAAGCCATTTTTCTGCCATGTGTATACCCTATTATTAGAGAAGTCACTTTTATCTCTATTTAATTTGCCTTGTTTAATACTTTTGAGTTCAGATTCAAATTTGTCTAATTCTTGTTAAATTTTATATAATTGGTTGAACTCTGTATTCTGTTCAAATTTCTTGAGAATCTCATTTTGTTCCATAATTTTAGTTTCTAATAGATCATTATCAGATTTATTATGCTTGATTAATATGTTCATCAGCTTAGCGAAACATTCTGATAATGCATCTTCCCATTCACTTGTAAGTGCTGCGTCTTTAAATTCAAATGCTGGGAATAATTGGATTCTCAGGCCTCTGGGTATAAGTTTTCTCTCTATATATTTTTTTTTAAAAATGACGGTTCCACCATACCTTATCTTGTCGGTACATACTTCTATGTATATCTCTCAAAGCCCCTTCTAGTGTGGTAGCCATAGTGGTATTTCCTGTAGTGCACAGAATGACTATGGATATTGATTATAATCCAGTGGTCATCACTATGTTCATATCACCCTCACAGTTGATCACTTTTTGTATCCAGTCTCAGCATGAAGTAGGGGAAATAAGCGGTATACCCAGTAAATTTATACATAGATTATGGAATTGTTTATATGTTACATCTAACAGAGCCATTTACTTTCTAGATTAGTATATATAATTAGTTATATTGGGTACTACTTAATAACCTAAGAGTCCAAGAATTGATGCCAATCAGATTGGTGTAAAAATCCGACTGAGAATTGTTCCTGCGCTTATAAACATCCAGTCTGCAACCAATACACCTTTCATACATATTATGGGTATAACGATATAACAGAGTACTTATAGGAGTAGATCTTCCTTTCTATAGGGACCCCACTGTTTCTCTCAATACCATCAGTGACCTGCTGTCAATAATTTCTACGATATGACTGAACACAACCAATCAGAATTTTGATCGGGCGGGACTTCCAGAAAGCAGAACCTTGATACATTTTCTGGTGGTTGTTTTCTTAGGAATCAGTGTTGCATATCTATTTCCTCCGTTTTTCTCTCCTTTCACGAGTTATTGTCGTATCTAGCAGGAGAGAGAGACAGTTAATCTATTAGCTCCTGCATGGTCTTCCAGGATCTAGAATGCAGACCTAGAGGAATGGTCTCCTCTCCCTCCTTGGAGACTGTCTCTGAAGAAGGACCTTCTGAATCAGGGTCCCTTCCTTCATTCTTTTTTTGTTTTCTCTAAAGCTTACTGCTTAGATATTGATCGCTTAGTTGGTCTAAGCAGGGTTTTTCTGCCTCGGTCTTTAAGACCATGTTTCAGGCTTGCATGCCAATTACTAGAAGGTTTTCCATAAGATTTAGAGAAAATATCTTATTGGTGTGAATCCAAGGGTTTCTCTTGGAGTTGGGCCAGGATTCCTGGGAATTGTCTTTCTCCAGGAATGCTTGGAGAAAGGATTTTTGGTCAGTACCCTCAGGGGTCAGATCTCTGTTCTATACATGAAACAAATTTTAGGTGAATTGAGAATTCACCAAGAAAGAATACACATATAGCACTCTTGAGCTTATAGCAAATAATTGCAATGAGAAAACTGTCTGTTGTTCACAACAAGTGATTTAGTTAGTGATCATCGAGGTGAGAGAAAGGAAGATCATAAAATGTAACTTTTATTTGTTTATTTATTAAAAAAGGGGGGGGGGGAAACACACAATTAAAAACACACACAATATGGACTCATGCGTAAAATAATCTAGTGTATCTATACAATATGTTGCCTTTGATAATTGGAAATTGAATTAAAGACCTCTATGAGAATCTAGATTGAAGGTGTTATGACTTTCAAGTATACTGGTTATGAGAATACACAATTGTGAAAAGAATAACACAATTTTGTGATATTTGTGTTCACTTTATCCTTATTATGTGTTATTAACTCATATCATTTGATTTAGCTATCATTGATCAAACAAGTATATATCCAGAAATGATCTAGTATTCTGGGTAATTTGACAACCTAGTTGGAATCTGAGTTGAATAAAGTCAATTTCTACATTAATTTCCACACTTTGTTAGCTGGTTGTCAATATTACTGTTGGAGTAATGGGGATTATATATATATATAATGCATACTATGTTGTATAAAGTTATTTATTCAAAATAACAAGTATTTTTAGGTATATATATAATAAAAATTGTAAATCCTTATATGTAGTGTTAACACTTGTTTTTTGTTACACTAAATTTTTAATGCTATATTATTAAACTTGCTTTGCTAGTATCAAAGGTGTCTATATATATTGGGCGCTGATATATACAATAATTTGGTTACATACCCTTGTAGATAGTATGACTATGATTGTTGCAGTGTTTGCTCTTTGTGAGCTTTATTGCAACTATGTTTGTTAACCCATACAATTATGTGTATTTTTGTATGTTTTGCACCATGTTAGAAATATTTATATATGTATTTTAATAAATGTAAGTTGCAAAAACACTGTTGAATACTTGTTTTATGGGTAACTTTATTGATCTAGCTACAGTTAACGCACTGTTGCTTTAAGTTAACATAGTCATACTGTTTATGTTGGTCAATTTGTATTGTAATCAGATTATGTTACAATATATATGTTTTTAGCTAGTTGGTAAATGTTTAATGGAGCTGCAGTTGTGTCACTGCTGATAAGTTACAAGCTATTAGAAGCATATATTTTTTATGTTAATTCGTTATAGGTTTGCAACAAAGCTCAGATGTTTTGCACACTTTTAAATTTAATTGTGCAAATACATAATATTCTGTAGGTGTATTGACCCTATGAGCTGGTTAATGCAGTTAGTTTACTAATAGCTTGCTGTTTCTATAGTTGGATTACTAGAGTGTCTTAGTAATCAAAGGAGTTGTCCCTTATATATCGTTCTCACAACACTTTGATTGTAATTATAGCAACACTATGACTCCATTAATTAAATGTTTTATATTAAAGCATTTAGTTATTCACAGTAATTCTAGTTTGTATACGATCGTTAAATTAATCCTATAGCTATGTTCTATACATTCTGCTATACAGGTGTCTCATGGACGTGCCGGGTGTCCAATCTTTTTTTCAGGCCTGGGTCAGCATCAGGCCTGTGTTAAATCAGTTTCTCCACCTTGGAGTTTTAACCTTGTTCTTATAGCCTTGCATCAGGCCCTGTTTGAGTCTATACATTCCTTAGATATTAAGATGTTATCTTGCAAGGTTTTGTTTTTCTGCTAAGAGAGTATCTGAGAGTCGGCGTTGTAGTATGATTTCCCTTATCTAATCTTTTATCCAGATAAGGTGGCTCTGCGTACTAGTTCGTTTTACTTCCTAAAGTGGTTTCAAATATGAATACTGGTCAGGAAATAGTTGTACTCTATTCCTTCTTCTCATAAGGAGTGTTTGTTCCACAACCTAGATGTGGTGCGTACGCAGACATTCTTGCAGGCGACTAAGGTCTTCTACTAGTCTTCTGTTTTGTTTGTCTGTTTCTCTGGGGAACGCAAAGGTCAGAGAACTACGGCTCATTTTCATTCGCTCTGGCTGAAGAATTTTTCGTTTGGCCGATGAGACTGCTGGACTTCAGCCTCCTGAGAGAATCACGGCTCATTCCATGAGGGCTGGTTCTTCTTTCTGGGGTTTTCCAGCATGAAGTTTCTGTTGAACAAATTTGCAGGGCTGCAACTTGGTCCTCTATGCGTACTTTTTCTATACTTTATACATTTGTTAGGTTGCTTCTGCTGAGGCTTACTTTGGGAAAAAGGTGGTGTTTTTTTTTTTTTTTTTTTAAGGCAGTGGTGCCTTCTGTTTAGGTTACCTGTCTTGTCCCTCCCTTATCATCTGTGTCCTCCAGCTTGGGTATTGATTACCAACAGTAATTGATGATGATCCGTGGACTCACCGTGTCATTAGAAAGAAAATAAATGTATGCTTACCTGATAAATTTATTTAATTCTTGACACCGTGAGTCAACGGCCCACCTAGGGCCTGCCTTTGGGCAAGGCGGAGCAGGTGACCGGCCCAGTCACAAAGGTAATCAAAAAATATATATTTTTTAAATTTTAATATTTTTTTTTTCATTTTATTGCTGGGTGCATCCTATTTTTGTTGGGGGCATCATTTTATTGCTGGGTGCATCATATTTTTGTTGGGGGCATCATTTATTGCAGTGGGGATGGGGCATCATTTTATTGCAGTGGGGATGGGGCATCATTTTATTGCAGTGGGGATGGGGCATCATTTTATTGCAGGGGGACTGGGCATCATTTTATTGCTGGGGGCATCATTGCAGTGGGACTGGGGTAATCATTTATTGCAGGGGGCTGGGGGCATCATCTTATTGCAGGGGAATGGGCATCATTTTATTGCAGGGGGGCTTCATTGTATTGCTGGGGGCATCATTTTATTGCAGTGGGGCTGGGGCATCATTTTATTTCAGGGGGACTGGGGGCTTCATTTTATTGCTGGGTGCATCATTTATTGCAGGGGTGCTGGGGCATCATATTTTTGTTGGGGGCATCAATTTATTGCAGGGCTGGGGCATAATTTTATTGCAGGGGAGCTGGGGCATAATTTTATTGCTGGGGCATCATTTTTTTGCAGGGGGGCTGGGGGCATCATTTTTTTTGCAGGGGCATCCATTTTATTTCAGAGGGGCTGGACATTATTTTATTGCATTGGGGCTTTATTTTATTGCTGGGGGCATCATTTTATTGCAGTGGGGATGGGGCATCACTTTATTGCAGGGGGACTGGGCATCATTTTATTGCTGGGGGCATCATTGCAGTGTGGCTGGGGGAATCATTTATTGCAGGGGGGGGCGGGGGGCATCATTTTATTGCAGGGGGGCGGGGGGCATCATTTTATTGCAGGGGCATCATCTTATTGCAGGGGTGCTGGGCATCATTTTATTGCAGGGGGCTTCATTGTATTGCTGGGGGCATCATTTTATTGCAGTAGGGCTGGGGCATCATTTTATTGCAGGGGGACTGGGAGCTTCATTTTATTGCTAGGTGCATCATTTATTGCAGGGCAGCTGGGGGCATCATATTTTTGTTGGGGGCATAATTTTATTGCAGGGAAGCTGGGGCATAATTTTATTGCTGGGGCATCATTTTTTTGCAGGGGCATCATTTTATTGCAGATGGACTGGGCATTATTTTATTGCTAGGGGAATCATTTATTGCAGTAGAGATGGGGCATCATTTTATTGCAGGGGGGACTGTGCATCATTTTATTGCTGGGGAATCATTTATTGCAGAGGGGCTGGAGCATAATTTATTGCAGGGGGCTGGGCATCATTTTATTGCAGGGAGGCTGGGGGCTTCATTTTATTGCTGGGGTGCTGGGGCCATCATTTTATTGCAGGGGAACTGGGCATTATTTTATTGCAGGGGGCATCATTTATTGCAGTGGGGATGGGGCATCATTTTATTGCAGTGGGGATGGGACATCATTTTATTGCAGGGGGACTGGGCATCATGTTATTGCTGGGGGCATCATTGCAGTGGGGCTGGGGGAATCATTTATTGCAGGGGGCATACTTTTATTGCAGGGGGCTTCATTTTATTGCTGGGGGCATCATTTATTGCAGTGGGGCTGGGGGCATAATTTTATTTCAGTGGGGCTAGGGCATCATTTTATTGCAGAGGGGCTGGGGGCTTCATTTTATTGCTGGGTGCATCATTTATTGCAGGGGTGCTGGGGGCATCATATTTTTGGTGGGGGCATAATTTTATTGCAGGGGCTGGGGGGCATCATTTTATTGCAGGGGAGCTGGGGCATCATTTTTTGCAGGGGGGCTGGGGGCATCATTTTATTGCAGGGGGCATCATTTGATTGCAGGGGGACTGGGCATTATTTTATTGCAGGGGGGCTTCATTTTATTGCAGGGGGACTGGGCATCATTATATTGTTGGGGGCATCATTGAAGTGGGGCTGGGGGAATAATTTATTGCAGGGGGCGGGGGGCATCATTTTATCGCAGGGGCATAATTTTTGTGCGGCGGGATGGGGCATAATTTTATTGCAGGGGGGCTGAGGACATCATATTTTTGTTGGGGGCATTATTTTATTACAGGGGGACTGGGCTTCATTTTATTGCAGGGGGCTTCATTTTATTGCTGGGGGCATCATTTTATTGCAGTGGGGATGGGGCATCATTTTATTGCAGGGAAGCTGGGTCATAATTTTATTGCTGGGGCATCATTTTTTTGCAGGGGGCATCATTTTATTGCAGATGGACTGGGCATTATTTTATTGCTAGGGGCATCATTTATTGCAGTAGAGATGGGGCATCATTTTATTGCAGGGGGACTGTGCATCATTTTATTGCTGGGGAATCATTTATTGCAGGGGGGCTGGAGCATAATTTATTGCAGGGGGCTTGGCATCATTTAATGCAGTGGGGATGGGGGCATCATTTTATTGCAGGGATGCTGGGGGCTTCATTTTATTGCTGGGTGCATCATTTATTGCAGGGGTGCTGGGCGCATCATTTTATTGCAGGGGCTGGGGGCGTAATTTTATTGCTGGGGCATCATTTTCTTTGCAGGGGGGCTGAGGGCATCATTTTATTGCAGGGGGACTGGGCATTATTTTATTGCAGGGGGGCTTCATTTTATTGCTGGGGGCATCATTTTATTGCAGTGGGGATGGGACATCATTTTATTGCAGGGGGACTGGGCATCATGTTATTGCTGGGGGCATCATTGCAGTGGGGCTGGGGGAATCATTTACTGCAGGGGGCATACTTTTATTGCAGGGGGCTTCATTTTATTGCTGGGGGCATCATTTATTGCAGTGGGGCTGGGGCATCATTTTATTTCAGTGGGGCATCATTTTATTTCAGTGGGGCTAGGGCATAATTTTATTGCAGGGGGGCTGGGGGCTTCATTTTATTGCTGGGTGCATCATTTATTGCAGGGGTGCTGGGGGCATCATATTTTTGGTGGGGGCATAATTTTACTGCAGGGGCTGGGGGCATCATTTTATTGCAGGGGAGCTGGGGCATAATTTTTTTGCAGGGGGGCTGGGGGCATCATTTGATTGCAGGGGGCATAATTTGATTGCAGGGGGACTGGGCATTATTTTATTGCAGGGGGGCTTCATTTTATTGCAGGGGGACTGGGCATCATTATATTGTTGGGGGCATCATTGAAGTGGGGCTGGGGGAATAATTTATTGCAGGGGGCAGGGGGCGGGGGCATCATTTTATCGCAGGGGCATAATTTTTGTGCGGCGGGATGGGGCATAATTTTATTGCAGGGGGGCTGAGGACATCATATTTTTGTTGGGGGCATTATTTTATTACAGGGGGACTGGGCTTCATTTTATTGCAAGGGGCTTCATTTTATTGCTGGAGGCATCATTTTATTGCAGTGGGGATGGGGCATCATTTTATTGCAGGGGACTGGGCATCATTTTATTGCAGGGGGGCTGGGGATTTAATTTTATTGCTGGGGGAATCATTTATTGCTGGGGGCATCATACTTTTGTTTGGGGGCATAATTTTATTGCAGGGGAGCATCATTTTATTGCAGGGGGGATGGGGCATCATTTTATTGCTGGGGCATCAATTTTTTGCAGGGGGCTGTTGGCATCATTTTATTGCAGGGGGACTGGACATTATTTTATTGCAGTGGGGCTTCATTTTATTGCTGGGGGCATCATTTTATTGCAGTGGGAATGGGGCATCATGTTATTGCAGGGGGGCTGGGCATCATTTTATTGCTGGGGGCATAATTGCAGTGGGGCTGGGGGAGTCATTTATTGCAGGAGGCAGGGGCTGGGGGCATCATTTTATTGCAGGGGGGTTTCATTGTATTGCTGGGGACATCATTTTATTGCAGTGGGGCTGGGGGCACCATTTTATTGCAGTAGGGTTGTGGCATCATTTTATTGCAGGGGGCTGGGGCTTCATTTTATTGCTGGATGCATCATTTATTGCAGGGGTGCTGGGGGCATCATATTTTTCGGGGGGCATCATTTTATTGCAGGGAAGCTGGGCATAATTTTATTGCTGGGGCATCATTTTATTGCAGATGGACTGGGAATTATTTTATTGCTAGGGGCATCATTTATTGTAGTGGGGATGGGGCATCATTTTATTGCAGGGGGACTATGCATAATTTTATTGCTGGGGCATCATTGCAGTGGGGCTGGGGGAATCATTTATTGCAGGGGGGCTGGGGGCATAATTTATTGCAGGGGGCTGGGCATAATTTTATTGCAGGGGGCATCATTTAATGCAGTGGGGATGGGGGCATCATTTTATTGCATGGGGGCTGGGGGCTTCATTTTATTGCTGGGTGCATCATTTATTGCAGGAGTGCTGGGGGGCATCATATTTTTGCCTGGGGCATCATTTTATTGCAGGGCCTGGGGGCATCATTTTATTGCTGGGGTATCATTTTTTTGCAGGGGGATGAGGGCATCATTTTATTGCAGGGGGCATCATTTTATTGCAGGGGGACTGGGCATTATTTTATTGCAGGGGGGATGGGGCATCATTTTATTGCAGTGGGGATGGGGCATCATTTTATTGCAGTGGGGATGGGACATCATTTTATTGCAGTGAGGATGGGACATCATTTTATTGCTGGGGGCATCACTGCAGTGGGGTTGGGCGAATCATTTATTGAAGGGGGCATCATTTTATTGAAGAGGGCTTAATTTAATTGCTGGGGGGCATCATTTATTGCAATTAAGCTGGGGGCATCATTTTATTGCAGTGGGGCTGGGGCATCATTTTATTGCAGGGGGCAGGGGGCTTCATTTTATTGCTGGGGCATAATTTTTTTGCAGGGGTGCTGGGGCATCATTTTATTGCAGTGGGGATGGGACATCATTTTATTGCTGGGGGCATCATTGCAGTGGGGCTGGGCAAATCATTTATTGCAGGGGGCATCATTTTATTGCAGGGGGCTTCATTTTATTGCCGGGGCATCATTTATTGCAGTGGGGCTGGTGCATCATTTTATTGCAGGGGGGCTGGGGGCTTCATTTTATTGCTGGGTGCATCATTTATTGCAGGGGTGCTGGGGGCATCATATTTTTGGTGGGGGCATAATTTTATTGCAGGGGCTGGGGCATCATTTTATTGCAGGGGAGCTGGGGCATCATTTTATTGCAGGGGAGCTGGGGCATCATTTTATTGCTGGGGCATAATTTTTTTGCAGGGGGGCTGGGGGCATCATTTTATTGCAGGGGGACTGGGAATTATTTTTCTGCAGGGGAGCTTCATTTTATTGCTGGAGGCATCATTGCAGTGGGGCTGGGAGAATCATTTATTGTAGGGGGCTGGAGGCATAATTTTATTGCAGGGGCATAATTTTTATGCAGGGGGCTGGGGCACAATTTTACTGCAGGGGGGGCTGTGTTTCGTTTTACTGCAGGGGGGCTTAATTTTATTGCTGGGGGGCTGAGGACATCATATTTTTGTTGGGGGCATCATTTTATTACAGGGGGGGCATAATTTTATAGCAGGGAGCATAATTTTTTTGCAGGGGGCTGGGGGATATTTTTATTGCAGGGGACATAATTTTATTGCAGGGGCTTCATTTTATTACTGAGGGCATCATTTTATTGCAGTGGGGACGGGGCATCATTTTATTGCAGGGGGGCTGGGGATTTAATTTTATTGCTGGGGGAATCATTTATTGCTGGGGGAATCATTTATTGCTGGGGGCATCATACTTTTGTTGGGGGCATCATACTTTTGTTGGGGCATCATTTTATTGCAGGGGGCATCATTTTATTGCAGGGGAGATGGGGCATCATTTTATTGCTGGGGCATCATTTTTGTGCTGGGGCATCATTTTATTGCAGGGGGGCTAGGGGCTTCATTTTATTGCAGGGGGGCCAGGGACTTCATTTTATTGCTGGGGGCACCATTTATTTTATTTATTTATTGTGTGTGTGTGTGGGGGGGGGGCTGTGTGTGTGTGTGGGGGCTGTGTGAGTGTGTGGGGGCTGTGTGTGTGTGTGAGTGTGTGGGGGCTGTGTGTGTGTGCTGTGTGTGTGTGTGTGTGGGATGTGTATGTGGGGGGGGTGTGAGCAGTGTGTGTGTATGGGCAGAGTGTGTGTGTGGGCAGTGTGTGTGTGTGGGGGGGCTGTGTGAGTGTGGGGGGTGTGTGTGGGCAGTGTGTGTGTGGGGGGGCTGTGTGTGTGTGGGGTGTGTGTGTGTGTGGGCAGTGTGTCTGTGTGAGCAGTGTGTGTGTGTGGGCAGTGTGTGTGTGTGGGCAGAGTGTGTGTGTGGGCTGTGTACACCTGTGTATGTGTTTGAGTGTGTGGATGTATGTGTATATAGATATCTCTCTGTGTGTTTGTGTAGTACAGTGCATTGCCCCATTTCAAAGTATTTTTTGTTCTGGGTAGAGGCCCTGGGCTGTCAATCTGCCTAGGGACCTGCACTTGCTAGGGCCGGCCCTGGCGTCTCTAATGTTCTTGTTATCATAAGAAAACACATAAAAATAAGGCCCAGCTCAACTCAACTGTTCCTAATTGTCAGCATAATTCTTCATTATGTACATAAACAGTTGTTCCAATAGTACAAATGGTATATTGCAATATATACAATGTTATAGTGCTCCACATTAGTGGATTTATGTTTTTTTATATATGAAATGTTGTGCATTACCTTAAATGATTTTTTTTTCATTATAAAAGCTGTGGGGCAGGGTTGGGTGCAGAGATTGGGCGGGGTTGGGGCGGAGATTGGGTGGGACTGGGCGGAGATTGGGCAGGGTTGGGGCGGAGATTGGGTGGGGTTGGGGGCGGAGAGAAAGGGTCCCCATTTTGTCATCCTGCCTTGGGCCCCGCAATGGCTAGGGCCAGCCCTGCATCTTTGTACCGGCTTTTTTCAGAAATAAGGAGAGCGTATTGAGATACGCGGCCGTGATGTTAGGCGAGCGTATTGATGCCGGCGAATGCAACATAGTTGACGCTTTGATAGATATCCCCCATAGTCTTTTTACTTATTGAGAGGAATACAAAAAAACGTTGACAGGAAATCCTTTATTGTCCGATACTTTGCCACAGAAACATAGGGGCATATTTATCAAGCTCTGTATGAACACAAGTAATGAAGCAGCGGTCCATAATCTGTCCGCTGCTCTGAGGCGGCGATATATATACTGTATATGTGTATATATATATATATATATATATATATATATATATATATAAAAATACACACATACTGTATATACTATATATATATATATATATATATATATATATATATAAGATGGAGCCGCCGGGATGAAGATCGTTCAAGCGGGACTTCAACAACTGTGAGCAGGGACGGTGCTAGGATTTTTGGTCACACAGACGAGGATACATTTTGGGCCTCCTCCCCCCCATTACATACCATATACCATTTCTGATTTTTACAAAATGTTAAAAAGATTTACTAAAAAACCCTAAAGATAATTATACACACACACTATATATATATATATATATATATATATATATATGTGTGTGTGTACAAGGGTATAAAAGCGCTTAAAAGATCCTCATCTAAAACATAAAATGGTAGCTAGATAGATAGATAAGATAAGGTGACCCCTCTGAGGAAGAAGGAACCTATTTTAATCCTTTGAAACGCGTCAGAGTATTTCATTGCTTGACTGAATTGTTCTTACTATATTTTAAATACATTTCTTTCATGTAATTAGCAAGAGTCCATGAGCTAGTGACGTATGGGATATACATTCCTACCAGGAGGGGCAAAGTTTCCCAAACCTTAAAATGCTTATAAATACACCCCTCACCACACCCACAATTCAGTTTTACAAACTTTGCCTCCCGTGGAGGTGGTGAAGTAAGTTTGTGCTAGATTCTACATTGATATGCGCTTCGCAGCAGGCTGGAGCCCGGTTTTCCTCTCAGTGTGCAGTGAATGTCAGAGGGATGTGAAGAGAGTATTGCCTATTTGAATTCAATGGTCTCCTTCTACGGGATCTATTTCATAGGTTCTCTGTTATCGGTCGTAGAGATTCATCTCTTACCTCCCTTTTCAGATCGATGATATACTCTTATATACCATTACCTCTACTGATTCTCGTTTCAGTACTGGTTTGGCTATCTACTATATGTAGATGAGTGTCCTGGGGTAAGTAAGTCTTATTTTCTGTGACACTCTAAGCTATGGTTGGGCACTTTATTTATAAAGTTCTAAATATATGTCTTTAAACTTATATTTGCCATGATTCAGGATGATCAATATTCCTTATTTCAGACAGTCAGTTTCATTATTTGGGATAATGCATATGAATAATCATTTTTTTCTTACCTTAAAAATTGTTTCAATTGACTTTTTTCCCTGTGGGCTGTTAGGCTCGCGGGGGCTGAAAATGCTTCAATTTATTGCGTCATTCTTGGCGCAGACTTTTTTGGCGCAAAAAATTATGTTTGTCATTTCTGGCGTCAAACTTGACGCCGGAAGTTGTTCGTGTTTGCGTCATTTTTTTTTTGACGTTTTGCGCCAAAAATGTCGGCGTCACCGGATGTGGCGTCATTCTTGGCGCCAAAAAAAAATACAAAAAAAATTTAAGGCGCCAATAATGTGGGCGTCTTTTTTGGCGCTAAAAAATGTGGGCGTCATTCTTGTCTCCACCTTTTTTTCACATTATTTCAGTCTCATTTTTCATTGCTTCTGGTTGCTAGAGGCTTGTTCATTGGCATTTTTTTCCCATTCCTGAAACTGTCATTTAAGGAATTTAATAATTTTGCTTTAAATATTGTTTTTTTCTATTACATATTGCAAGATTTCACTGTTCCTGTTTCAAAACGATCTAAGGGATTCCTGTTGACTGAGTTCAGTCCTACCAAAGCTAAGTTCATTTATTTTAAATGTTATGAATGTTTATCTTTAGCTATGGTTTGTAATAAGTTATCATGATAAACTTTTACATGCAGAATCCATTAGTATTTATGCTTTATATATTGCTATTCTTTTTATATCTTATGTACAAGAAATTCTTAGAAGATTTATATGAATATTTTTCTGATTCTATTTTAAAGGCTTTGTCTGACATCGTGCCTTCTAATAAAAATTTTTGGTCTTTTTCAAACTTCTTTTTTAATTATTGAAGTTTCAAATGACCAACAACATACTAATTTATCCTTCTCTGATGATGTTTTTTCTCATTCAGAATTTTCTTCATCAGATATTGACACTAACAAATCTACTTTTTTATTTTTTTATTAAAGTACATTTGTTCTTTGTTGAAAAGGTGTTGATTATTTTGGATATTAAGGTAAATAGTTCTTTTCAAGACTAGCTAACACTATTTCTGCTTATTTATTCTTCTGTGTTTTCAGAGGTTTTTTCCAGTTCCTCATACTAGGGAATGGAATAGGCTGAGAATTTTCTTTTATTCCTTCTTCAAAGGTTTTAAACTATATTCTTTGCCGGCAGTTAATTTCAATGTTGAGGGTTCTCCAATTTAATGGGGCTCTCTCTACTCCTGCTAATTATGCTATTGTTTCTATAGCAAAATAGTATTTGTTTTCCTTTAGATGGGTATCTTATTTAAGGAAAATTATTTATTTTCAGGTTCTTTTCTTGGACCTGTGATTTATTTGAATGATGTTGCAATTGCTTCTTTTTTTCTGTTTACTTTAAGATCAAGTATCAGATTATGATTTACTTTAGCATTGTTAAAGGGACAAAATCTACTAGACTAGGTGCTGTTGCATTTGTCTTGTTGTTTTGCATTTGTTATGCAAGTTCAGTGTGTTGACTGGTCCTTTAACTGGGTTTTCATGCTAATAGTTTCATTTGTGTCTTCATTTTATTGAATATTTTTGCAAATGAGGTTTAATCTATGTCTTTAGCTGTGTTAGCTAGAAGAATTTTATGATTTCTAAAAATCCATATTTCTTTTTTTCTAAAATAATCAATTATTTGGTTTATAATTGGATTTAATTCTTAACTGTTACTCTGGGCTTCAAGATTGAGTTCTAAGACTAAAACTTTAAGCTTATTTCAGTGTGGTTGTTCTTTTTAAGGAACAAATTCCCAAGTAACATGTTTTTAATTGGAAATCTTTTAGTTCAAAATCAGCTCCCTAAAATTGCAATGTATGTGCCGTATTCCAGTTTGGCTGGTAAGGGGCAGGTTAAGATTTTTTTGAAATTTGTTGTTTTGCAAATTTCTTTGATTTTGGGTACAGAATTAAGTTCAGAGTAAACCGTCTGTGAGAAGTCTTTTTTCTCTATGATATTCCAGCTATTCCAGTAAGGAGAAGTGCGGCTGATCACCCGTTGGGGTTCAAGCGCTGCTCAGTCCTAGAATCTTCTGGGGTATTTCTTCCAGTTCCATTTTTAGGAACTGGGTTTTGGGGTTTTATTCAAAACTATTCTGCCTTTTGTTGGTCAGTGATGGCATTATTTGTTTTCATTAGATACAATAGTTGCATATCTTCATTTTCTGTTTTCTTTCAGATTATTTTCTGAGGCTGCGGAATCTCATATGATTCACTTTGTTCTTTCAGGACATAGTTAGAGGATCTTTTTTTCAAAAGCTCTTGATTGCTCACACAAGGGTCACCTTTTTTAGGTTTCCAGATAGTTTGGGTCACTGTCTTTGTCTCTAATCAGACAAGTGACAATTTTATTGGGTTCCGTCTGTCGGTACTTTCAGTCTCTATTATTTCCTTCAGTTGCTATATTTGCATGGAAGTTTTAGGTTTTATGGCTGCAGCGTTGGATTCAATTCCCTTTGCTCATTTTCATCGAAAACCTTTCCAGTTTTTTATGCTGAATAATGGTGCAGGGATTCTAGGATTTCACATTTTAAATCTTCAGATCCTAATGTTTAACTATCTTGATTTGATGGTTAAGTTCACCTTCATTTAGTTTTACAGGTCTCTTCGTTTCTTTCAACCTGGACCATGATCTCTTCAGATGTGAGTCTTTTTGGTTGGGAGGCTGTCTGAGGATCTCTGTCAGCACAAGGGGTTTGGAAATCTCAGGAGGCGAGATTACCATTTGATATTTTAGAACTCTGTGCATTCTCAGAGTTCTTCAGTTAGTTTTCTTTTGAAGAAGAGACGTTTATTGTTTTTCAGACAATGTCACAACTATGGTATATGTCAATCATCAGGGTGGGACTATCAGTCCTTAGGCTGGGACAAAAGTATCTCGGATATTTGCTTTGGTTAAATCCAGCTCCTATCTAAATTCTGTGGTCTTTTTCCCAGGTATAGACATTTGTGAAGCGGATTATCTCTGTTAATCAAGCTTTACTTCCGGGAGAATGGTCTCTCTTACCCAGATATGTTTTTCAATTTTTCAGATGTAAGGGTTTCCAGAAATAGATCTGTTGGCATCTCATCTGAATAAAGAACTTCCCAGGGGCCTATTCAGGTCCGGGGATCCTCAGGCGGAAGTAGTGTATGCATTGATATTTCCTTGGAATTATCATTTTGTCTATATCCTTTCGCCTCTAGTTCTTCTTCCAAAAGTGATTTCCAAAATTCTAATGGAGTGTTTGTTTATACTGCTGGTGGCTCCAGCATGGCCTCTCAGATTTTGGTATGCGGATCTCATTTGGATGGCCAGTTGCCAACCTTGGACTCTTCCGTTAAGAACAGACCTTCTTTCTCAAGGCCCATTTTTTCATCAGGTTCTCAAATCTTTAAATTTAAAGGGATGGAGATTGAACGCTTGATTTTTAGTCATAGAGGTTTCTCTGACTCATTGATTAATACTATGTTTCAGGCTCGTAAATCTGTCTCTAGAAAGATTTATTATCGAGTTTGGAAGACCTACATTTCTTAGTGTTTTTCTTAAATTTTCTTGGCATTCTTTTAGAATTCCTAGAATTTTATAATTTCTTCAGGTTGGTTTGGATAAGGTTTTGTTTTCAGTTCCTTGATAGGACAAATTTCTACTCTTTCTGTTCTTTTTTTACAGAAAGATTGCTAATCATCCTGATATTCATTGTTTTGTACAGACTTTGGTTCGTATCAAGCCTGTCATTAAGTTAATCTATCCTCTTTGGAGTCTCAATTTGGTGCTGAGGGCTTTGCAGGCTCCTCCGTTTGAACCTATGCATTCTCTGAACATTAGATTACTTTCTTGGAAAGTATTGTTCCTCTTGGCTATCTCTTCTGCTAGAAGAGTTTCTGAGTTATCTGCTCTTTTTTGTGAATTTCCTTTTCTGATTTTTCATCAGAATAAGGCAGTGTTGCTTCCTGATATTCATCATTTTGTTCAGGTTTTGATTCGTATCAAACCCGTCATTAAGCCAATTTATCCTCCTTGGAGTTTTAATTTGGTTCTGAAGGCTTTTTAGGCTCTTCTATTTGAGCATATGCTTGCTCTGGACATTAATTACTTTCATGGAAAGTATTGTTCTTTTTGGACATCTCTTCAGCTAGAACAGTTTTTGAATTATCTGTTTTTTCTTGTGAATCTCCTTTTTCTGATTTTTTCATCAGGGTAAGGTGCTTTTTGCTGTCCTCATTTCAATTCTTACCTAAAGTTGTAAATTCTAACTACATTAGGGAGGAATTGTTGTTTTCCTAAGACTTCTTTGGCAAGATTCTTTCATTCTTTGGATATGGTAAGAGTTTTGAAATCCTTTGTTGAAGCTATTCAGATTTCAGACAGGCTTCTAGTCTATTTGTTATCTTTTCTGGTTTTAGGAAGATCAAAAGGCTTCTGCCATTTATTTGGCATCTTGGTTAAACTTTTGATTCATCATGCTTATTTGGAGTCGGGTGGATTCCCGCCTCAGAGGATTACGGCTCATTCTACTAGGTCAGTTTCTACTTCCTGGGCTTTTTAAGAATGAAGCTTCTGTTGATCAGATTTGCAAAGCAATGACTTGGTCTTCTTTGCATATTTTTACTAAATTCTGCCATTTTTATGTGTTTTCTTCTTCTGAAGCAGTTTTTGGTAGAAAAGTACTTCAGGCAGCTGTTTCTGTTTGATTCGTTTGCTTATAATTTCAGTTTTTTTCATTATAAGATTAAAACTTTTGATTTGGGTTGTGGATTATTTTTTCAGCGGAATTGGCTGGCTTTATTTTATCCCTCCCTCTCTAGTGACTCTTGCGTGGAAGTTCCACATCTTGGGTATCTGGTATCCCATACGTCACTAGCTCATGGACTCTTGCTAATTACATGAAAGAAAACATAATTTATGTAAGAACTTACCTGATAAATTCATTTCTTTCATATTAGCAAGAGGCCATGAGGCCCACCCTTTTTGTGGTGGTTATGATTTTTTTGTATAAAGCACAATTATTCCAATTCCTTATTTTTTGATGCTTTCGCTCCTTTCTTATCACCCCACTTCTTGGCTATTCGTTAAACTGAATTGTGGGTGTGGTGAGGGGTGTATTTATAGGCATTTTAAGGTTTGGGAAACTTTGCCCCTCCTGGTAGGAATGTATATCCCATACGTCACTAGCTCATGGACTCTTGCTAATATGAAAGAAATGATTATCAGGTAAGTTCTTACATAAATTATGTTTTTGTTATTACTTGTTACCTGCTACCGGACTGTTTGTATTGCCTAAACCTATTGTTGTATGCGGAGTTTGGAACTTTGGTCACACTGTTCTCTGCATTTTAACTGAATGGAGTTATCCACATTCATGCTATAAACATACCTCACAGTGTTTGAGGTCACTTCATGTGAGTTTAATGATTGCTTGTTTTGTTTATAATTACATATTAAAAACGGTATTACACTATATATGATTCTTCTCTTTCATGGGTTCATTTCCCTGTGAGGAAACTAAATTAAAGCTACATACTCCAAGAGGTGGATGGCATATTTGAATATCCTGGGAGGAAACTACTGGATGTGAATCATTTCATTACTACATACTCCAAAAGGTGGATGAGATCTTTAAGGCATCCCTCGCTACACCGGACCTACCTGTACCAGTACCTGAGTACCACTTTCAGTGCGGCAACTTACCTCATTAGATTGAGGTAAATTCTGGTAAGGGGATTCACATCACAAGAGAATATTTAAGTGGACATTCACTATTTTGCATTATTTTGCACTTGATGACTTACAAGACTGTATAATTACGTTTTATTACTGATTTTTTATCTTATCTATCTAGCTACCATTTTATGTTTTAGATGAGGATCTTTTAAGCGCTGTTATACCCTTGTACACATTTTCAACCTTTACATTTGTTGGGGAGTTTGTACTACCCTCTGATGTATTTGTCTTTTAACGGCTGCTAAAGACTCTCCTCCCCCTGATCAGCGCAACCTTGAGTGCTGCCAGTTTACAGATCTGCTCTTTGACCTGTTACATTCTACTTGTATGTACATATATATATATATATACATACATACACACACACACACACACACATATATATATATATATATATATATATATATATATACACACACACACATATATATATATATATATATATATATATATATATATATATATATATATATATATATATATAGACAACGGTAACAAACTTGATCCCAGGCGAGGTATTTAAAAGCACAAAAAGTCTTTATTAGATTCCACTTGTGGTAAAAGCATAAGGAGGTACCAGAACACATAAAAAGAATATTCACACGAAAGCATAGGCTAACATGTTTCGGCCTGATGCCGTAGTCGTAGCTGGAGTAATGCAAGCGTGTGAAGCATTTAAAGGAACATCTGTTCAATGATAGGTCAAATAGAGACCAATCATGAACCTTCATTTTAAGTGTGTGAATACAGACATTTAACCCGTTAGTTACCAAAAAGATACATAGAAAACTTTGCACATCATTTTTCCATAAATACAAAAATGCATACTTAAATTATAGACATTTTAGCCTGAAGGACAATTACATGAGTAATGTGCATAGACTTATAAACTTAAGATCTATATAATACTTAGTAATTATGTATCAAATTAATAAATAAATGAATCAAGTCAAAGGGAGCAATTAAAAAAAAAAGCAATACTATTGCTAATACATGTATATATGGTCAAACTGGCACAATTGCGAGTCTATACAACATGATAAGATGAACAAAATTGAACAAAATTGAACAAAATTGAACAAATACTGCATATGGAATGGAATATCATAGGCATGGAAATAATAATAATAAATAAATAAATTGAAAAGGCTCAATTCCGTATAGAGCTAAAAATAAAACTTTTCCTTTATTAAAATGTCCGATGCTTATGTTGATAACCACCCTCAATCTCTGTATGCAGCACAGTGTTCATACACACTGTTAAACCGATTTTCAAAGTTAAATAAGTTGGGGTGAACCAATATATAAATGAAATGTTAATTGATACAAAACAAAACAAACACAAAACCAAAACAACTTTCTTATTATGGTTGGTATCAATAAACAGTAGTAATGAAAATATACTGGAATGGAAGGACGTTAATGTAGGTTACAACACAATAATAATAGTCATATATGGCTGTACGTGTGTATATACAATCAGCCCAAGGGTGGACACAGAAATGATAGACCTGATCTATTTCCAATAATTAATTAAGTCATATTCTGAGTTGAGGCCCTTGGGTACGCGTGTTTGCAATCTAAAGATCCAAAACATTTCGCGTTTCCCCAAAGCCTCATCTCTATTACCACCTCTAGGGGGATGTTTAACCCATTCAATGGCTTGCCATCTTAATGTGTTGTTATTTTTATTATGTATGTTTTTGAAATGTTTCACCAAGGGTGTGGTTGCTTCACCAGTCTTAATAGAGGAAAGATGATTTCTTATCCTCGTATTGACATCTGTCGTGGTGAGACCCACATATTGAAGGTTACATTGGATACAAGTCAGGACATAAATGACATAGGAGGATGTACAGTTAAGGCAGGAATCAATGCTGAACTCCTCACCAGTCACTGTTGACTGAAATTTATTTGAGAGGTTAGCAAATTCACATGGTCTACATCTAGACCTGCCACACCTGTACATCCCCCTATGTCTAAGCCAAGACCCACTCGGGGGATCAGCTGGACTGGGAAGTTCAGAGGGAGACAAATAGTTCCCTATGGTCTTACTCTTTCTGTAGGAACAGCGTAAACCTTGTTCCACACATTTAGTCAATTTGTTATCAGCCACTAGAAGTGCAAAATGTTTTTTCACTATTTTGCATATACTTCTATAATCTTCGCTGTACTCAGTTACAAAAGTAACCTGGTCACTTTGAGTGGAAACACATTTTTTGTTTTTGGACTGTTGTAACAATGTCTGTCTATCAAGTCTGTCTACTTGTGTTTGTGCTCTCTCTAATACATGCTTCGGATAACCCCTATGTTTTAATCTCTCTTTCATTTCAGTACTTTGCTTGATATAGGCATTTTCCTCTGTACAGTTTCTTTTAATCCGTATAAGCTGTCCCTTAGCAACCGCAAAAGGCACATGCCTAGGATGGCAACTCTTAGCATGTAAAATTGTATTTCTGGTAATGGGTTTCCTATACAGATCACTGACTATCTGTCCGTTACTTTTATGCATTAGAGTGAGATCTAAAAAATTGATACAGGTTTCATGTTTTTCAAATGTAAATTCAAGTCCCATCGAATTGTTATTCAGACCTTGTACAAACAGATCCACAGATTCGGTTTCTCCCTGCCAAATAAATAGCAGGTCATCGATATAACGTCTATAAAAGACGATGTTATTCTTATAGGCATTTCTATCTCCATAGATGTGGGACAGCTCCCACCAACCCATAAAAAGGTTGGCGTAAGAGGGGGCAAATTTGGCCCCCATGGCTGTCCCACATCTCTGGAGATAGAACTTGCCCTCGAATCTGAAAAAATTGTGTGTCAAGAGAAAATATGCTACCCTCAATACAAAATCCACAAATTTGGTAGAAAAGCTAGAATAACTTTTGAGAAAAAATGAAAGAGCCTGTATACCTTGGTCATGTGGAATGGACGAGTAGAGGGCTGTTACATCTACTGTGACCCAAACATTGTTAGTGTCCCAATGTAATGTCTCAATTAAATTAACCAAGTCTTTGGTGTCTTTTAAGTAACTTTGTAGGGACGTGACAAAGGGGTTAAGTATGGCATCAAGCCATTGGGATAGATGTTCCAACATGGAACCTATCCCACTCACTATCGGGCGACCTGTTACATTGGTAAGTGTTTTGTGCACCTTTGGAAGATGGTGGAAGATGGGCACCACAGGGTTATGGACCAAAAGATAGTCAAAGGTAGATTGATCGAGGTGCCCATCTTCCAACCCATCATCCAAAAGTGACATTAATTCCCTTTGGTATAAATTGGTGGGGTCTCGAGTAAGGGGTTCATAGTTGTTAGTATTATGTAGTTGTCTGTAGGCTTCTTCAATATACTTGTCTCTGCTCATAACAACTACTGACCCCCCCTTATCCGCTGAGCGAATGACTATATCTTGATTTTCACGTAATTCTAACATTGCTTGTTTTTCGGTTTTGCTGAGATTCTGTCTCTTAGATTGAACCACACTCCCTGATCGAATAGTTTCAGAAAGTCTAGTTAAATCAGCTTCCACTCTATGGTAGAAGGTTTCAAGAATAGACCCCCTACTCTGAATTGGGTAGAATTCAGAGGGATTCTTGAAGCCATTAAAGCTATTGACTAAATCTCTATCATCAACAATATCTCCCTGTTTCCCCAAATTCTCCAAGGCAATCACATCACATGTCTCTTCAAAATTTAAATTCAAAACTGCATGCGGAGTCGTACCAGAAGTAGCCCCATTTTGTGTCATTTCTATAGAACCCTGCTCAATATCACTAAAATGTTTCTTAAGGGTTAAGTTACGTATCAATTTGTTAATATCCAACATGGTGTGAAACAAATTAAAATTGCATGTTGGCGCAAAATTTAAGCCATAACTTAATACCCTTAATTGTATTTCCGATAGACAATAAGCAGAGAGATTAATAACATTGTTTACTTGTATTTTGTGTTCCTGTTCCCCCTCCGTGGGTACCTCTCTTGCTTCTCTTGGCCTATTCCTGTTTTCTCTGTTGGTTTGTAAAAAACCTGTTCAAAAACTTGTCGATCTACACTAGTGTTAGTAGTGGTAGGTGCGATTTGTGTAGTAGTGGTATGACTTATATATTTAGACCCTGAGTTTGTATGTGGGGATACTTTCTTGGTAGTTTGCTCTTTCGGTCTCACTGTTTGACTATTGGTGCACTGTTCTTGCGTGGGAAACTGTATCGTGACCTGTTTTTCAGGGATCTTGTTTTTAAGTATACCTTTTGTTGTTACAGGTATATCCTCACTGCACGCACCAATATCTTCACCTGATTCCCTTTCACTATCTGAGGTACCAGAAAGTGTTGTCTCCTTATTGGAGACCCCTTGTCTGCCACCCCTACCTCTACTCCTGCTCCTGGATCTCCCCCTTCGATTAAATCTCCTGTTTTGGTTACTCTGTTGATGATGCCAATTATAGACTATTTTATTTTCATAGTCTGCAGAATCTCTGAGATATTTCGTATGTTTCAAATTTAATACAAGATTCTTAGACTCTAAGAGAGTAGTTCTTAATATCCCATCAAATTTGGAAAAATCAATATCATCCCTCCTATTGTTAAGCTCAAGTTGTAGTGTGCCAATCTTATTTCTAATAGTATCAAGCTGTTGTGTTTTATAAGAAATAAGCCAATGCATAAGCCTGAAAGAACATTCAGTGAGTATAAGATTCCAGGATTCTACTAGATCTATTTCTTTAACCTCAAAAGTCGGAAATTTATTTATCCTCAAACCTCTTGGTATAATCTGCAATTTTATATACTTATCAAGAGTCCAAACATCAAACTGAAGTTTATGTTCTTTCACAAGCAATTTTTCAATTTCATCAAATAGATCCCCCAAACAATATGTAGTTATATCAGTTGAAAAGACTCTGTCCATAACCAAACAGTCATTGCTCCTTTCAGTGACCGGTAACAGGGAATAAAAGTCTGTAGTGGTACTCTCCATATATTATTGTTTAGAAGCTCTAGAGGGTGCAGTTTAAATTGAGACAGTGCTACCAGGAGGCACTGAAATAATAATCAAAGGAAAGAAAGTTCAATAAACTGCACAGAGAGGTGTAAAACTGTAAGCAAGATTCAGCATGATATATATCTCCTTCCTGTGATATGTGATAGTTCACTTGGTAAAGCAGTATATCGGCAATGATGCAAATAGACAAACAGAGGCGGACTCTATCCCCGGTGTTACTGACACTAGCGGTGCTTAGTGGGACCTCCTAGAGCAATCTGTGCCCAATCACAGCGATATGCTGTACCCACTCACCGCTCTCCTAGTGCCTCCAGCGTCTGGAACAACCACCGTGATCTCCGAAATCCTTCGGCTCTCTGTTTGTTCGAGTACGGCGTACCGCCGTGGTGCCGGGAGGAGTGTCCTCTCACGTGACCTTGTCACGGCCAATCAACTTGATTGCTGTCGTAACCAGGCAACAGCATAGGTGAATCCAGCGTGTCAACAGGTGGTGCTGAATCTGCGAGCTTCTCCTCGCACTAGGAAATCCTGGTGCAAATTTAGACAACGGTAACAAACTTGATCCCAGGCGAGGTATTTAAAAGCACAAAAAGTCTTTATTAGATTCCACTTGTGGTAAAAGCATAAGGAGGTACCAGAACACATAAAAAGAATATTCACACGAAAGCATAGGCTAACATGTTTCGGCCTGATGCCGTAGTCGTAGCTGGAGTAATGCAAGCGTGTGAAGCATTTAAAGGAACATCTGTTCAATGATAGGTCAAATAGAGACCAATCATGAACCTTCATTTTAAGTGTGTGAATACAGACATTTAACCCGTTAGTTACCAAAAAGATACATAGAAAACTTTGCACATCATTTTTCCATAAATACAAAAATGCATACTTAAATTATAGACATTTTAGCCTGAAGGACAATTACATGAGTAATGTGCATAGACTTATAAACTTAAGATCTATATAATACTTAGTAATTATGTATCAAATTAATAAATAAATGAATCAAGTCAAAGGGAGCAATTAAAAAAAAAGCAATACTATTGCTAATACATGTATATATGGTCAAACTGGCACAATTGCGAGTCTATACAACATGATAAGATGAACAAAAAAAACATTTTGCACTTCTAGTGGCTGATAACAAATTGACTAAATGTGTGGAACAAGGTTTACGCTGTTCCTACAGAAAGAGTAAGACCATAGGGAACTATTTGTCTCCCTCTGAACTTCCCAGTCCAGCTGATCCCCCGAGTGGGTCTTGGCTTAGACATAGGGGGATGTACAGGTGTGGCAGGTCTAGATGTAGACCATGTGAATTTGCTAACCTCTCAAATAAATTTCAGTCAACAGTGACTGGTGAGGAGTTCAGCATTGATTCCTGCCTTAACTGTACATCCTCCTATGTCATTTATGTCCTGACTTGTATCCAATGTAACCTTCAATATGTGGGTCTCACCACGACAGATGTCAATACGAGGATAAGAAATCATCTTTCCTCTATTAAGACTGGTGAAGCAACCACACCCTTGGTGAAACATTTCAAAAACATACATAATAAAAATAACAACACATTAAGATGGCAAGCCATTGAATGGGTTAAACATCCCCCTAGAGGTGGTAATAGAGATGAGGCTTTGGGGAAACGCGAAATGTTTTGGATCTTTAGATTGCAAACACGCGTACCCAAGGGCCTCAACTCAGAATATGACTTAATTAATTATTGGAAATAGATCAGGTCTATCATTTCTGTGTCCACCCTTGGGCTGATTGTATATACACACGTACAGCCATATATGACTATTATTATTGTGTTGTAACCTACATTAACGTCCTTCCATTCCAGTATATTTTCATTACTACTGTTTATTGATACCAACCATAATAAGAAAGTTGTTTTGGTTTTGTGTTTGTTTTGTTTTGTATCAATTAACATTTCATTTATATATTGGTTCACCCCAACTTATTTAACTTTGAAAATCGGTTTAACAGTGTGTATGAACACTGTGCTGCATACAGAGATTGAGGGTGGTTATCAACATAAGCATCGGACATTTTAATAAAGGAAAAGTTTTATTTTTAGCTCTATACGGAATTGAGCCTTTTCAATTTATTTATTTATTATTATTATTTCCATGCCTATGATATTCCATTCCATATGCAGTATTTGTTCAATTTTGTTCAATTTTGTTCAATTTTGTTCATCTTATCATGTTGTATAGACTCGCAATTGTGCCAGTTTGACCATATATACATGTATTAGCAATAGTATTGCTTTTTTTTGAATTGCTCCCTTTGACTTGATTCATTTATTTATTAATTTGATACATAATTACTAAGTATTATATAGATCTTAAGTTTATAAGTCTATGCACATTACTCATGTAATTGTCCTTCAGGCTAAAATGTCTATAATTTAAGTATGCATTTTTGTATTTATGGAAAAATGATGTGCAAAGTTTTCTATGTATCTTTTTGGTAACTAACGGGTTAAATGTCTGTATTCACACACTTAAAATGAAGGTTCATGATTGGTCTCTATTTGACCTATCATTGAACAGATGTTCCTTTAAATGCTTCACACGCTTGCATTACTCCAGCTACGACTACGGCATCAGGCCGAAACATGTTAGCCTATGCTTTCGTGTGAATATTCTTTTTATGTGTTCTGGTACCTCCTTATGCTTTTACCACAAGTGGAATCTAATAAAGACTTTTTGTGCTTTTAAATACCTCGCCTGGGATCAAGTTTGTTACCGTTGTCTAAATTTGCACCAGGATTTCCTAGTGCGAGGAGAAGCTCGCAGATTCAGCACCACCTGTTGACACGCTGGATTCACCTATGCTGTTGCCTGGTTACGACAGCAATCAAGTTGATTGGCCGTGACAAGGTCACGTGAGAGGACACTCCTCCCGGCACCACGGCGGTACGCCGTACTCGAACAAACAGAGAGCCGAAGGATTTCGGAGATCACGGTGGTTGTTCCAGACGCTGGAGGCACTAGGAGAGCGGTGAGTGGGTACAGCATATCGCTGTGATTGGGCACAGATTGCTCTAGGAGGTCCCACTAAGCACCGCTAGTGTCAGTAACACCGGGGATAGAGTCCGCCTCTGTTTGTCTATTTGCATCATTGCCGATATACTGCTTTACCAAGTGAACTATCACATATCACAGGAAGGAGATATATATCATGCTGAATCTTGCTTACAGTTTTACACCTCTCTGTGCAGTTTATTGAACTTTCTTTCCTTTGATTATTATTTCAGTGCCTCCTGGTAGCACTGTCTCAATTTAAACTGCACCCTCTAGAGCTTCTAAACAATAATATATGGAGAGTACCACTACAGACTTTTATTCCCTGTTACCGGTCACTGAAAGGAGCAATGACTGTTTGGTTATGGACAGAGTCTTTTCAACTGATATAACTACATATTGTTTGGGGGATCTATTTGATGAAATTGAAAAATTGCTTGTGAAAGAACATAAACTTCAGTTTGATGTTTGGACTCTTGATAAGTATATAAAATTGCAGATTATACCAAGAGGTTTGAGGATAAATAAATTTCCGACTTTTGAGGTTAAAGAAATAGATCTAGTAGAATCCTGGAATCTTATACTCACTGAATGTTCTTTCAGGCTTATGCATTGGCTTATTTCTTATAAAACACAACAGCTTGATACTATTAGAAATAAGATTGGCACACTACAACTTGAGCTTAACAATAGGAGGGATGATATTGATTTTTCCAAATTTGATGGGATATTAAGAACTACTCTCTTAGAGTCTAAGAATCTTGTATTAAATTTGAAACATACGAAATATCTCAGAGATTCTGCAGACTATGAAAATAAAATAGTCTATAATTGGCATCATCAACAGAGTAACCAAAACAGGAGATTTAATCGAAGGGGGAGATCCAGGAGCAGGAGTAGAGGTAGGGGTGGCAGACAAGGGGTCTCCAATAAGGAGACAACACTTTCTGGTACCTCAGATAGTGAAAGGGAATCAGGTGAAGATATTGGTGCGTGCAGTGAGGATATACCTGTAACAACAAAAGGTATACTTAAAAACAAGATCCCTGAAAAACAGGTCACGATACAGTTTCCCACGCAAGAACAGTGCACCAATAGTCAAACAGTGAGACCGAAAGAGCAAACTACCAAGAAAGTATCCCCACATACAAACTCAGGGTCTAAATATATAAGTCATACCACTACTACACAAATCGCACCTACCACTACTAACACTAGTGTAGATCGACAAGTTTTTGAACAGGTTTTTTACAAACCAACAGAGAAAACAGGAATAGGCCAAGAGAAGCAAGAGAGGTACCCACGGAGGGGGAACAGGAACACAAAATACAAGTAAACAATGTTATTAATCTCTCTGCTTATTGTCTATCGGAAATACAATTAAGGGTATTAAGTTATGGCTTAAATTTTGCGCCAACATGCAATTTTAATTTGTTTCACACCATGTTGGATATTAACAAATTGATACGTAACTTAACCCTTAAGAAACATTTTAGTGATATTGAGCAGGGTTCTATAGAAATGACACAAAATGGGGCTACTTCTGGTACGACTCCGCATGCAGTTTTGAATTTAAATTTTGAAGAGACATGTGATGTGATTGCCTTGGAGAATTTGGGGAAACAGGGAGATATTGTTGATGATAGAGATTTAGTCAATAGCTTTAATGGCTTCAAGAATCCCTCTGAATTCTACCCAATTCAGAGTAGGGGGTCTATTCTTGAAACCTTCTACCATAGAGTGGAAGCTGATTTAACTAGACTTTCTGAAACTATTCGATCAGGGAGTGTGGTTCAATCTAAGAGACAGAATCTCAGCAAAACCGAAAAACAAGCAATGTTAGAATTACGTGAAAATCAAGATATAGTCATTCGCTCAGCGGATAAGGGGGGGTCAGTAGTTGTTATGAGCAGAGACAAGTATATTGAAGAAGCCTACAGACAACTACATAATACTAACAACTATGAACCCCTTACTCGAGACCCCACCAATTTATACCAAAGGGAATTAATGTCACTTTTGGATGATGGGTTGGAAGATGGGCACCTCGATCAATCTACCTTTGACTATCTTTTGGTCCATAACCCTGTGGTGCCCATCTTCCACCATCTTCCAAAGGTGCACAAAACACTTACCAATGTAACAGGTCGCCCGATAGTGAGTGGGATAGGTTCCATGTTGGAACATCTATCCCAATGGCTTGATGCCATACTTAACCCCTTTGTCACGTCCCTACAAAGTTACTTAAAAGACACCAAAGACTTGGTTAATTTAATTGAGACATTACATTGGGACACTAACAATGTTTGGGTCACAGTAGATGTAACAGCCCTCTACTCGTCCATTCCACATGACCAAGGTATACAGGCTCTTTCATTTTTTCTCAAAAGTTATTCTAGCTTTTCTACCAAATTTGTGGATTTTGTATTGAGGGTAGCATATTTTCTCTTGACACACAATTTTTTCAGATTCGAGGGCAAGTTCTATCTCCAGAGATGTGGGACAGCCATGGGGGCCAAATTTGCCCCCTCTTACGCCAACCTTTTTATGGGTTGGTGGGAGCTGTCCCACATCTATGGAGATAGAAATGCCTATAAGAATAACATCGTCTTTTATAGACGTTATATCGATGACCTGCTATTTATTTGGCAGGGAGAAACCGAATCTGTGGATCTGTTTGTACAAGGTCTGAATAACAATTCGATGGGACTTGAATTTACATTTGAAAAACATGAAACCTGTATCAATTTTTTAGATCTCACTCTAATGCATAAAAGTAACGGACAGATAGTCAGTGATCTGTATAGGAAACCCATTACCAGAAATACAATTTTACATGCTAAGAGTTGCCATCCTAGGCATGTGCCTTTTGCGGTTGCTAAGGGACAGCTTATACGGATTAAAAGAAACTGTACAGAGGAAAATGCCTATATCAAGCAAAGTACTGAAATGAAAGAGAGATTAAAACATAGGGGTTATCCGAAGCATGTATTAGAGAGAGCACAAACACAAGTAGACAGACTTGATAGACAGACATTGTTACAACAGTCCAAAAACAAAAAATGTGTTTCCACTCAAAGTGACCAGGTTACTTTTGTAACTGAGTACAGCGAAGATTATAGAAGTATATGCAAAATAGTGAAAAAACATTTTGCACTTCTAGTGGCTGATAACAAATTGACTAAATGTGTGGAACAAGGTTTACGCTGTTCCTACAGAAAGAGTAAGACCATAGGGAACTATTTGTCTCCCTCTGAACTTCCCAGTCCAGCTGATCCCCCGAGTGGGTCTTGGCTTAGACATAGGGGGATGTACAGGTGTGGCAGGTCTAGATGTAGACCATGTGAATTTGCTAACCTCTCAAATAAATTTCAGTCAACAGTGACTGGTGAGGAGTTCAGCATTGATTCCTGCCTTAACTGTACATCCTCCTATGTCATTTATGTCCTGACTTGTATCCAATGTAACCTTCAATATGTGGGTCTCACCACGACAGATGTCAATACGAGGATAAGAAATCATCTTTCCTCTATTAAGACTGGTGAAGCAACCACACCCTTGGTGAAACATTTCAAAAACATACATAATAAAAATAACAACACATTAAGATGGCAAGCCATTGAATGGGTTAAACATCCCCCTAGAGGTGGTAATAGAGATGAGGCTTTGGGGAAACGCGAAATGTTTTGGATCTTTAGATTGCAAACACGCGTACCCAAGGGCCTCAACTCAGAATATGACTTAATTAATTATTGGAAATAGATCAGGTCTATCATTTCTGTGTCCACCCTTGGGCTGATTGTATATACACACGTACAGCCATATATGACTATTATTATTGTGTTGTAACCTACATTAACGTCCTTCCATTCCAGTATATTTTCATTACTACTGTTTATTGATACCAACCATAATAAGAAAGTTGTTTTGGTTTTGTGTTTGTTTTGTTTTGTATCAATTAACATTTCATTTATATATTGGTTCACCCCAACTTATTTAACTTTGAAAATCGGTTTAACAGTGTGTATGAACACTGTGCTGCATACAGAGATTGAGGGTGGTTATCAACATAAGCATCGGACATTTTAATAAAGGAAAAGTTTTATTTTTAGCTCTATACGGAATTGAGCCTTTTCAATTTATTTATTTATTATTATTATTTCCATGCCTATGATATTCCATTCCATATGCAGTATTTGTTCAATTTTGTTCAATTTTGTTCAATTTTGTTCATCTTATCATGTTGTATAGACTCGCAATTGTGCCAGTTTGACCATATATACATGTATTAGCAATAGTATTGCTTTTTTTTGAATTGCTCCCTTTGACTTGATTCATTTATTTATTAATTTGATACATAATTACTAAGTATTATATAGATCTTAAGTTTATAAGTCTATGCACATTACTCATGTAATTGTCCTTCAGGCTAAAATGTCTATAATTTAAGTATGCATTTTTGTATTTATGGAAAAATGATGTGCAAAGTTTTCTATGTATCTTTTTGGTAACTAACGGGTTAAATGTCTGTATTCACACACTTAAAATGAAGGTTCATGATTGGTCTCTATTTGACCTATCATTGAACAGATGTTCCTTTAAATGCTTCACACGCTTGCATTACTCCAGCTACGACTACGGCATCAGGCCGAAACATGTTAGCCTATGCTTTCGTGTGAATATTCTTTTTATGTGTTCTGGTACCTCCTTATGCTTTTACCACAAGTGGAATCTAATAAAGACTTTTTGTGCTTTTAAATACCTCGCCTGGGATCAAGTTTGTTACCGTTGTCTAAATTTGCACCAGGATTTCCTAGTGCGAGGAGAAGCTCGCAGATTCAGCACCACCTGTTGACACGCTGGATTCACCTATGCTGTTGCCTGGTTACGACAGCAATCAAGTTGATTGGCCGTGACAAGGTCACGTGAGAGGACACTCCTCCCGGCACCACGGCGGTACGCCGTACTCGAACAAACAGAGAGCCGAAGGATTTCGGAGATCACGGTGGTTGTTCCAGACGCTGGAGGCACTAGGAGAGCGGTGAGTGGGTACAGCATATCGCTGTGATTGGGCACAGATTGCTCTAGGAGGTCCCACTAAGCACCGCTAGTGTCAGTAACACCGGGGATAGAGTCCGCCTCTGTTTGTCTATTTGCATCATTGCCGATATACTGCTTTACCAAGTGAACTATCACATATCACAGGAAGGAGATATATATCATGCTGAATCTTGCTTACAGTTTTACACCTCTCTGTGCAGTTTATTGAACTTTCTTTCCTTTGATTATATATATATATATATATATATATATATATACACACATACATATTTATACACATATATATATATATCTATATATATATACACACACACACACACACACACACATATATATATATATATATATATATATATATACACATACATATTTATACATGTGTGTGTGTATATATATATATATATATACACACACACACTAACTATATATATATATATATATATATATATATATATAGTGTATATATATATATATATATATATATATATATACACAGTATATATATATATTTCTTTCATGTAATTAGCAAGAGTCCATGAGCTAGTGACGTATGGGATATACATTCCTACCAGGAGGGGCAAAGCTTCCCAAACCTCAAAATGCCTATAAATACACCCCTCACCACACCCACAATTCAGTTTTACAAACTTTGCCTCCCATTAAGTTTGTGCTAGATTCTACGTTGATATGTGCTTCGCAGCAGGCTGAAGCCCGGTTTTCCTCTCAGAGTGCAGTGAATGTCAGAGGGATGTGAAGAGAGTATTGCCTATTTGAATACAATGGTCTTCCTCTAGGGGATCTATTTCATAGGTTCTCTGTTATCGGTCGTAGAGATTTCTTCTCCTACCTCCCTTTTCAGATCGACAATATACTCTTATATACCATTACCTCTACTGATTCTCGTTTCAGTACTGGTTTGGCTATCTACTATATGTAGATGAGTGTCTTAGGGTAAGTAAGTCTTATTTTATTTATGACACTCTAAGCTATGGTTGGGCACTTTATATGTAAAGTTCTAAATATATGTTTTAAACTTATATTTGCCATGATTCAGGATAATCAGTATTCCTTCTTTCAGACTGTCAGTTTCATTATTTTGGGAAAATGCATATGAATAAATATTTTTTCTTACCTTAAAAATTTTCAATTGACTTTTTTCAATTTATTGCGTCATTCTTGGCGCGAATTTTTTTGCCGCAAAATTTTGTCATTTCCGGCGCCATAGTTGACGCCGGAAGTTTGCACGTGGTTGCGTCATTTTTTGACGCATGTGTGTTACAGACTTTTTTTGCGCCAAAAAATGTGGGCGTCGTTTTCGGCGTCGAAGGATGTGGCGTCATACTTGGCGCCAAATAATGTGGGCGTCGTACTTGGAGCCACTTTTTTTCACATTATTTAAGTCTCATTTTTTTGTTGCTTCTGGTTGCTAGAGGCTTGTTTGTTTTGCATTTTTTCCCATTCCTGAAACTGTCATTTAAGGAATTTGATAATTTTGCTTTATATGTTGTTTTTTCTATTACATATTGCAAGATGTCACAACCTGACCCTGGATCAGAATCTACTTCTGGAAAGACGCTGCCTGATGTTGGTTCCACCAAAGCTAAGTGCATTTGCTGTAAACTTTTGGTAACTGTTCCTCCGGCTGTAGTTTGTGTTAGTTGTCATGATAAACTTTCTAACGCAGATAATGTCTCCATTAGTAATAATCCTTTACCTGTTGTTTTTCCTTCAACATCTAATGTTCAGGATGTTCCTGTTAATGTAAGAGAATTTGTTTCTAATTCTATTAGGAAGGCTTTGTCTGTTATTCCTCCTTCCAATAAACGTAAAAGGTCTTTTAAAACTTCTCATATTTCAGATGAATTTTTAAGTGACCGCCATCATTCTGACTTATCTATTTCTGATGAGGATCTATCTGGTTCAGAAGATTCTGCCTCAGATATTGACACTGATAAATCTTTATATTTGTTTAAGATGGAGTTTATTCGTTCTTTACTTAAAGAAGTGTTGATTGCATTAGATATGGAGGAGCCTAGTCCTCTTGATACTAAATCTACTAAGCGTTTAAATTCAGTTTTTAAACCTCATGTAGTTATTCCAGAAGTTTTTCCAGTTCCTGATGCTATTTCAGAAGTAATTTCTAGGGAATGGAATAGTCTGGGTACTTCATTTACTCCTTCACCAAGGTTTAAGAAATTGTACCCTTTGCCATCTGATAGATTAGAGTTTTGGGAAAAAATCCCCAAAGTTGATGGGGCTCTCTCTACTCTTGCTAAACGTACTACTATTCCTACGGCAGATAGTACTTCCTTTAAGGATCCTTTAGATAGGAAGCTTGAATCCTTTCTAAGGAAGGCTTATTTATGTTCAGGTAATCTTCTTAGACCTGCTATTTCTTTGGCTGATGTTGCTGCAGCTTCCACTTTCTGGTTGGAGGCTTTAGCGCAACAAGTGTCAGACCATAATGCTTATAGCATTGTTAAACTTCTTCAACATGCTAATAACTTTGTTTGCGATGCCATTTTTGATATCATTAGAATTGATGTCAGGTATATATCTTTATCTATTTTAGCTAGAAGAGCTTTATGGCTCAAATCTTGGAATGCAGATATGACTTCTAAGTCAACATTGCTTTCTCTTTCTTTCCAAGGTAATAAATTATTTGGTTTACAGTTGGATTCAATAATTTCAACTGTTACTGGGGGGAAGGGAGCCTTTTTGCCTCAGGACAAAAAATCTAAAGGTAAATATAGGGCTGCTAATTGTTTTCGTTCCTTTCGTCAGAATAAGGAACAGAAGCCTGACCCTTCCCCTAAAGCAACGGTCTCCGTTTGGAAACCTTCTCCAGTCTGGAATAAATCCAAGCCTTTTAGAAAGTCAAAACCAGCTCCCAAATCCGCATGAAGGTGCGGCCCTCATTCCAGCACAGCTGGTAGGGGGCAGATTAAAATTTTTCAAAGATGTTTGGATCAATTCGATTCACAGTCTTTGGATTCAGAACATTGTTTCACAAGGGTACAGAATAGGTTTCAAGGTAAGGCCGCCTGTGAGAAGATTTTTTCTCTCACGCATTCCAGTAAACCCAGTGAAGGCTCAGGCGTTTCTGAAATGTGTTTCAGACCTAGAGTCGGCTGGGGTAATTGTGCCAGTTCCAGTTCTGGAACGGGGTTTGGGGTTTTACTCAAATCTATTCATTGTACCAAAGAAGGAGCATTCCTTCAGACCATTTCTGGATCTAAAAATATTGAATCGTTATGTAAGGATACAAACATTCAAAATGGTGACTATAAGGACTATTCTGCCTTTTGTTCAGCAAGGGCATTATATGTCTACAATAGACTTACAGGATGCATATCTTCATATTCCAATTCATCCAGATCACTATCAGTTCCTGAGATTCTCTTTTCTAGACAAGCATTACCAGTTTGTTGCTCTTCCGTTTGGCCTAGCAATAGCTCCAAGGATCTTTTCAAAGGTTCTCGGTGCCCTTCTCTCTGTAATCAGAGAACAGGGTATTGCGGTATTTCCTTATTTGGACGATATCTTGGTACTTGCTCAGTCTTTACATTCTGCAGAATCTCATACGAATGAACTTGTGTTGTTTCTTCAAAGACATGGTTGGAGGATCAATTTACCAAAGAGTTCCTTGATTCCTCAGACAAAGGTAACCTTTTTGGGTTTCCAAATAGATTCAGTGTCCATGACTTTGTCTCTAACAGAAAAGAGACGTCTGAAATTGGTTTCAGCTTGTCGAAACCTTCAGTCTCAATCGTTCCCTTCGGTAGCTTTGTGCATGGAAATTCTAGGTCTCATGACTGCTGCATCGGACGCGATCCTTTTTGCTCGTTTTCACATGAG